>NW_026969474.1:0-39130 GCF_028390025.1 Pseudophryne corroboree
AATTCCCTAAGCCCCGGACCTGTCGATTTTGGTCAAAAATTAAAATTTTAAAAGTGCCCCAATTTCTGCTTTAAACTTTAGGTACTATCACAAAATGTATCACTGAGGTGACAGAAGTTGATTTCGGAGCATCATTTTTGAACAGGAGCTTCAACCGTTTTGTGGCATATGAGAAATTCCCTAAGCCCCGGACCTGTCGATTTTGGTCAAAAATGAAAATTTCAAAAGTGCCCCAATTTCTGCTTTAAACTTTAGGTACTATCCCAAAATGTATCACTGAGGTGACAGAAGTTGATTTCGGAGCATCATTTTTGAACAGGAGCTTCAACCGTTTTGTGGCATATGAGAAATTCCCTAAGCCCCGGACCTGTCGATTTTGGTCAAAAATGAAAATTTCAAAAGTGCCCCAATTTCTGCTTTAAACTTTAGGTACTATCCCAAAATGTATCACTGAGGTGACAGAAGTTGATTTCGGAGCATCATTTTTGAACAGGAGCTTCAACCGTTTTGTGGCATATGAGAAATTCCCTAAGCCCCAGACCTGTCGATTTTGGTCAAAAATGAAAATGTCAAAAGTGCCCCAATTTCTGCTTTAAACTTTAGGTACTATCACAAAATGTATCACTGAGGTGACAGAAGTTGATTTCGGAGCATCATTTTTGAACAGGAGCTTCAACCGTTTTGTGGCATATGAGAAATTCCCTAAGCCCCGGACCTGTCGATTTTGGTCAAAAATGAAAATTTCAAAAGTGCCCCAATTTCTGCTTTAAACTTTAGGTACTATCCCAAAATGTATCACTGAGGTGACAGAAGTTGATTTCGGAGCATCATTTTTGAACAGGAGCTTCAACCGTTTTGTGGCATATGAGAAATTCCCTAAGCCCCGGACCTGTCGATTTTGGTCAAAAATGAAAATTTCAAAAGTGCCCCAATTTCTGCTTTAAACATTAGGTACTATCCCAAAATGTATCACTGAGGTGACAGAAGTTGATTTCGGAGCATCATTTTTGAACAGGAGCTTCAACCGTTTTGTGGCATATGAGAAATTCCCTAAGCCCCAGACCTGTCGATTTTGGTCAAAAATGAAAATGTCAAAAGTGCCCCAATTTCTGCTTTAAACTTTAGGTACTATCCCAAAATGTATCACTGAGGTGACAGAAGTTGATTTCGGAGCATCATTTTTGAACAGGAGCTTCAACCATTTTGTGGCATATTAGAAATTCCCTAAGCCCCGGACCTGTCGATTTTGGTCAAAAATGAAAATTTCAAAAGTGCCCCAGTTTCTGCTTTAAACTTTAGGTACTATCCCAAAATGTATCACTGAGGTGACAGAAGTTGATTTCGGAGCATCATTTTTGAACAGGAGCTTCAACCGTTTTGTGGCATATGAGAAATTCCCTGAGCCCCGGACCTGTCGATTTTGGTCAAAAATGAAAATTTCAAAAGTGCCCCAATTTCTGCTTTAAATTTTAGGTACTATCCCAAAATGTATCACTGAGGTGACAGAAGTTGATTTCGGAGCATCATTTTTGAACAGGAGCTTCAACCGTTTTGTGGCATATGAGAAATTCCCTAAGCCCCGGACCTGTCGATTTTGGTCAAAAATGAAAATTTCAAAAGTGCCCCAATTTCTGCTTTAAACTTTAGGTACTATCCCAAAATGTATCACTGAGGTGACAGAAGTTGATTTCGGAGCATCATTTTTGAACAGGAGCTTCAACCGTTTTGTGGCATATGAGAAATTCCCTAGCCCCGGACCTGTCGATTTTGGTCAAAAATGAAAATTTCAAAAGTGCCCCAGTTTCTGCTTTAAACTTTAGGTACTATCCCAAAATGTATCACTGAGGTGACAGAAGTTGATTTCGGAGCATCATTTTTGAACAGGAGCTTCAACCGTTTTGTGGCATATGAGAAATTCCCTAAGCCCCGGACCTGTCGATTTTGGTCAAAAATGAAAATTTCAAAAGTGCCCCAATTTCTGCTTTAAATTTTAGGTACTATCCCAAAATGTATCACTGAGGTGACAGAAGTTGATTTCGGAGCATCATTTTTGAACAGGAGCTTCAACCGTTTTGTGGCATATGAGAAATTCCCTAAGCCCCAGACCTGTCGATTTTGGTCAAAAATGAAAATTTCAAAAGTGCCTCAATTTCTGCTTTAAACTTTAGGTACTATCCCAAAATGTATCACTGAGGTGAAGAAGTTGATTTCGGAGCATCATTTTTGAACAGGAGCTTCAACCATTTTGTGGCATATGAGAAATTCCCTAAGCCCCGGACCTGTCGATTTTGGTCAAAAATGAAAATTTCAAAAGTGCCCCAATTTCTGCTTTAAATTTTAGGTACTATCCCAAAATGTATCACTGAGGTGACAGAAGTTGATTTCGGAGCATCATTTTTGAACAGGAGCTTCAACCGTTTTGTGGCATATGAGAAATTCCCTAAGCCCCGGACCTGTCGATTTTGGTCAAAAATGAAAATTTCAAAAGTGCCCCAATTTCTGCTTTAAACTTTAGGTACTATCCCAAAATGTATCACTGAGGTGACAGAAGTTGATTTCGGAGCATCATTTTTGAACAGGAGCTTCAACCGTTTTGTGGCATATGAGAAATTCCCTAAGCCCCGGACCTGTCGATTTTGGTCAAAAATGAAAATTTCAAAAGTGCCCCAATTTCTGCTTTAAATTTTAGGTACTATCCCAAAATGTATCACTGAGGTGACAGAAGTTGATTTCGGAGCATCATTTTTGAACAGGAGCTTCAACCGTTTTGTGGCATATGAGAAATTCCCTAAGCCCCGGACCTGTCGATTTTGGTCAAAAATGAAAATTTCAAAAGTGCCCCAATTTCTGCTTTAAACTTTAGGTACTATCCCAAAATGTATCACTGAGGTGACAGAAGTTGATTTCGGAGCATCATTTTTGAACAGGAGCTTCAACCGTTTTGTGGCATATGAGAAATTCCCTAAGCCCCGGACCTGTCGATTTTGGTCAAAAATGAAAATTTCAAAAGTGCCCCAATCTCTGCTTTAAACTTTAGGTACTATCCCAAAATGTATCACTGAGGTGACAGAAGTTGATTTCGGAGCATCATTTTTGAACAGGAGCTTCAACCGTTTTGTGGCATATGAGAAATTCCCTAAGCCCCGGACCTGTCGATTTTGGTCAAAAATGAAAATTTCAAAAGTGCCCCAATCTCTGCTTTAAACTTTAGGTACTATCCCAAAATGTATCACTGAGGTGACAGAAGTTGATTTCGGAGCATCATTTTTGAACAGGAGCTTCAACCGTTTTGTGGCATATGAGAAATTCCCTAAGCCCCAGACCTGTCGATTTTGGTCAAAAATGAAAATGTCAAAAGTGCCCCAATTTCTGCTTTAAACTTTAGGTACTATCCCAAAATGTATCACTGAGGTGAAGAAGTTGATTTCGGAGCATCATTTTTGAACAGGAGCTTCAACCGTTTTGTGGCATATGAGAAATTCCCTAAGCCCCGGACCTGTCGATTTTGGTCAAAAATGAAAATTTCAAAAGTGCCCCAGTTTCTGCTTTAAACTTTAGGTACTATCCCAAAATGTATCACTGAGGTGACAGAAGTTGATTTCGGAGCATCATTTTTGAACAGGAGCTTCAACCGTTTTGTGGCATATGAGAAATTCCCTAAGCCCCGGACCTGTCGATTTTGGTCAAAAATTAAAATTTTAAAAGTGCCCCAATTTCTGCTTTAAACTTTAGGTACTATCACAAAATGTATCACTGAGGTGACAGAAGTTGATTTCGGAGCATCATTTTTGAACAGGAGCTTCAACCGTTTTGTGGCATATGAGAAATTCCCTAAGCCCCGGACCTGTCGATTTTGGTCAAAAATGAAAATTTCAAAAGTGCCCCAATTTCTGCTTTAAACTTTAGGTACTATCCCAAAATGTATCACTGAGGTGACAGAAGTTGATTTCGGAGCATCATTTTTGAACAGGAGCTTCAACCGTTTTGTGGCATATGAGAAATTCCCTAAGCCCCGGACCTGTCGATTTTGGTCAAAAATGAAAATTTCAAAAGTGCCCCAATTTCTGCTTTAAATTTTAGGTACTATCCCAAAATGTATCACTGAGGTGACAGAAGTTGATTTCGGAGCATCATTTTTGAACAGGAGCTTCAACCGTTTTGTGGCATATGAGAAATTCCCTAAGCCCCGGACCTGTCGATTTTGGTCAAAAATGAAAATTTCAAAAGTGCCCCAATTTCTGCTTTAAACTTTAGGTACTATCCCAAAATGTATCACTGAGGTGACAGAAGTTGATTTCGGAGCATCATTTTTGAACAGGAGCTTCAACCGTTTTGTGGCATATGAGAAATTCCCTAAGCCCCGGACCTGTCGATTTTGGTCAAAAATGAAAATTTCAAAAGTGCCCCAATTTCTGCTTTAAATTTTAGGTACTATCCCAAAATGTATCACTGAGGTGACAGAAGTTGATTTCGGAGCATCATTTTTGAACAGGAGCTTCAACCGTTTTGTGGCATATGAGAAATTCCCTAAGCCCCGGACCTGTCGATTTTGGTCAAAAATGAAAATTTCAAAAGTGCCCCAATTTCTGCTTTAAACTTTAGGTACTATCCCAAAATGTATCACTGAGGTGACAGAAGTTGATTTCGGAGCATCATTTTTGAACAGGAGCTTCAACCGTTTTGTGGCATATGAGAAATTCCCTAAGCCCCGGACCTGTCGATTTTGGTCAAAAATGAAAATTTCAAAAGTGCCCCAATCTCTGCTTTAAACTTTAGGTACTATCCCAAAATGTATCACTGAGGTGACAGAAGTTGATTTCGGAGCATCATTTTTGAACAGGAGCTTCAACCGTTTTGTGGCATATGAGAAATTCCCTAAGCCCCGGACCTGTCGATTTTGGTCAAAAATGAAAATTTCAAAAGTGCCCCAATCTCTGCTTTAAACTTTAGGTACTATCCCAAAATGTATCACTGAGGTGACAGAAGTTGATTTCGGAGCATCATTTTTGAACAGGAGCTTCAACCGTTTTGTGGCATATGAGAAATTCCCTAAGCCCCGGACCTGTCGATTTTGGTCAAAAATGAAAATTTCAAAAGTGCCCCAATTTCTGCTTTAAACTTTAGGTACTATCCCAAAATGTATCACTGAGGTGACAGAAGTTGATTTCGGAGCATCATTTTTGAACAGGAGCTTCAACCGTTTTGTGGCATATGAGAAATTCCCTAAGCCCCAGACCTGTCGATTTTGGTCAAAAATGAAAATGTCAAAAGTGCCCCAATTTCTGCTTTAAACTTTAGGTACTATCCCAAAATGTATCACTGAGGTGAAGAAGTTGATTTCGGAGCATCATTTTTGAACTGGAGCTTCAACCGTTTTGTGGCATATGAGAAATTCCCTAAGCCCCGGACCTGTCGATTTTGGTCAAAAATGAAAATTTCAAAAGTGCCCCAGTTTCTGCTTTAAACTTTAGGTACTATCCCAAAATGTATCACTGAGGTGACAGAAGTTGATTTCGGAGCATCATTTTTGAACAGGAGCTTCAACCGTTTTGTGGCATATGAGAAATTCCCTAAGCCCCGGACCTGTCGATTTTGGTCAAAAATTAAAATTTTAAAAGTGCCCCAATTTCTGCTTTAAACTTTAGGTACTATCACAAAATGTATCACTGAGGTGACAGAAGTTGATTTCGGAGCATCATTTTTGAACAGGAGCTTCAACCGTTTTGTGGCATATGAGAAATTCCCTAAGCCCCGGACCTGTCGATTTTGGTCAAAAATGAAAATTTCAAAAGTGCCCCAATTTCTGCTTTAAACTTTAGGTACTATCCCAAAATGTATCACTGAGGTGACAGAAGTTGATTTCGGAGCATCATTTTTGAACAGGAGCTTCAACCGTTTTGTGGCATATGAGAAATTCCCTAAGCCCCGGACCTGTCGATTTTGGTCAAAAATGAAAATTTCAAAAGTGCCCCAATTTCTGCTTTAAACTTTAGGTACTATCCCAAAATGTATCACTGAGGTGACAGAAGTTGATTTCGGAGCATCATTTTTGAACAGGAGCTTCAACCGTTTTGTGGCATATGAGAAATTCCCTAAGCCCCGGACCTGTCGATTTTGGTCAAAAATGAAAATTTCAAAAGTGCCCCAATTTCTGCTTTAAACATTAGGTACTATCCCAAAATGTATCACTGAGGTGACAGAAGTTGATTTCGGAGCATCATTTTTGAACAGGAGCTTCAACCGTTTTGTGGCATATGAGAAATTCCCTAAGCCCCAGACCTGTCGATTTTGGTCAAAAATGAAAATGTCAAAAGTGCCCCAATTTCTGCTTTAAACTTTAGGTACTATCCCAAAATGTATCACTGAGGTGACAGAAGTTGATTTCGGAGCATCATTTTTGAACAGGAGCTTCAACCATTTTGTGGCATATTAGAAATTCCCTAAGCCCCGGACCTGTCGATTTTGGTCAAAAATGAAAATTTCAAAAGTGCCCCAGTTTCTGCTTTAAACTTTAGGTACTATCCCAAAATGTATCACTGAGGTGACAGAAGTTGATTTCGGAGCATCATTTTTGAACAGGAGCTTCAACCGTTTTGTGGCATATGAGAAATTCCCTGAGCCCCGGACCTGTCGATTTTGGTCAAAAATGAAAATTTCAAAAGTGCCCCAATTTCTGCTTTAAATTTTAGGTACTATCCCAAAATGTATCACTGAGGTGACAGAAGTTGATTTCGGAGCATCATTTTTGAACAGGAGCTTCAACCGTTTTGTGGCATATGAGAAATTCCCTAAGCCCCGGACCTGTCGATTTTGGTCAAAAATGAAAATTTCAAAAGTGCCCCAATTTCTGCTTTAAACTTTAGGTACTATCCCAAAATGTATCACTGAGGTGACAGAAGTTGATTTCGGAGCATCATTTTTGAACAGGAGCTTCAACCGTTTTGTGGCATATGAGAAATTCCCTAGCCCCGGACCTGTCGATTTTGGTCAAAAATGAAAATTTCAAAAGTGCCCCAGTTTCTGCTTTAAACTTTAGGTACTATCCCAAAATGTATCACTGAGGTGACAGAAGTTGATTTCGGAGCATCATTTTTGAACAGGAGCTTCAACCGTTTTGTGGCATATGAGAAATTCCCTAAGCCCCGGACCTGTCGATTTTGGTCAAAAATGAAAATTTCAAAAGTGCCCCAATTTCTGCTTTAAATTTTAGGTACTATCCCAAAATGTATCACTGAGGTGACAGAAGTTGATTTCGGAGCATCATTTTTGAACAGGAGCTTCAACCGTTTTGTGGCATATGAGAAATTCCCTAAGCCCCAGACCTGTCGATTTTGGTCAAAAATGAAAATTTCAAAAGTGCCCCAATTTCTGCTTTAAACTTTAGGTACTATCCCAAAATGTATCACTGAGGTGAAGAAGTTGATTTCGGAGCATCATTTTTGAACAGGAGCTTCAACCATTTTGTGGCATATGAGAAATTCCCTAAGCCCCGGACCTGTCGATTTTGGTCAAAAATGAAAATTTCAAAAGTGCCCCAGTTTCTGCTTTAAACTTTAGGTACTATCCCAAAATGTATCACTGAGGTGAAGAAGTTGATTTCGGAGCATCATTTTTGAACAGGAGCTTCAACCGTTTTGTGGCATATGATAAATTCCCTAAGCCCCGGACCTGTCGATTTTGGTCAAAAATGAAAATTTCAAAAGTGCCCCAGTTTCTGCTTTAAACTTTAGGTACTATCCCAAAATGTATCACTGAGGTGACAGAAGTTGATTTCGGAGCATCATTTTTGAACAGGAGCTTCAACCGTTTTGTGGCATATGAGAAATTCCCTAAGCCCCGGACCTGTCGATTTTGGTCAAAAATTAAAATTTTAAAAGTGCCCCAATTTCTGCTTTAAACTTTAGGTACTATCACAAAATGTATCACTGAGGTGACAGAAGTTGATTTCGGAGCATCATTTTTGAACAGGAGCTTCAACCGTTTTGTGGCATATGAGAAATTCCCTAAGCCCCGGACCTGTCGATTTTGGTCAAAAATGAAAATTTCAAAAGTGCCCCAATTTCTGCTTTAAACTTTAGGTACTATCCCAAAATGTATCACTGAGGTGACAGAATTTGATTTCGGAGCATCATTTTTGAACAGGAGCTTCAACCGTTTTGTGGCATATGAGAAATTCCCTAAGCCCCGGACCTGTCGATTTTGGTCAAAAATGAAAATTTCAAAAGTGCCCCAATTTCTGCTTTAAACTTTAGGTACTATCCCAAAATGTATCACTGAGGTGACAGAAGTTGATTTCGGAGCATCATTTTTGAACAGGAGCTTCAACCGTTTTGTGGCATATGAGAAATTCCCTAAGCCCCGGACCTGTCGATTTTGGTCAAAAATGAAAATTTCAAAAGTGCCCCAATTTCTGCTTTAAACATTAGGTACTATCCCAAAATGTATCACTGAGGTGACAGAAGTTGATTTCGGAGCATCATTTTTGAACAGGAGCTTCAACCGTTTTGTGGCATATGAGAAATTCCCTAAGCCCCAGACCTGTCGATTTTGGTCAAAAATGAAAATGTCAAAAGTGCCCCAATTTCTGCTTTAAACTTTAGGTACTATCCCAAAATGTATCACTGAGGTGACAGAAGTTGATTTCGGAGCATCATTTTTGAACAGGAGCTTCAACCATTTTGTGGCATATTAGAAATTCCCTAAGCCCCGGACCTGTCGATTTTGGTCAAAAATGAAAATTTCAAAAGTGCCCCAGTTTCTGCTTTAAACTTTAGGTACTATCCCAAAATGTATCACTGAGGTGACAGAAGTTGATTTCGGAGCATCATTTTTGAACAGGAGCTTCAACCGTTTTGTGGCATATGAGAAATTCCCTGAGCCCCGGACCTGTCGATTTTGGTCAAAAATGAAAATTTCAAAAGTGCCCCAATTTCTGCTTTAAATTTTAGGTACTATCCCAAAATGTATCACTGAGGTGACAGAAGTTGATTTCGGAGCATCATTTTTGAACAGGAGCTTCAACCGTTTTGTGGCATATGAGAAATTCCCTAAGCCCCGGACCTGTCGATTTTGGTCAAAAATGAAAATTTCAAAAGTGCCCCAATTTCTGCTTTAAACTTTAGGTACTATCCCAAAATGTATCACTGAGGTGACAGAAGTTGATTTCGGAGCATCATTTTTGAACAGGAGCTTCAACCGTTTTGTGGCATATGAGAAATTCCCTAGCCCCGGACCTGTCGATTTTGGTCAAAAATGAAAATTTCAAAAGTGCCCCAGTTTCTGCTTTAAACTTTAGGTACTATCCCAAAATGTATCACTGAGGTGACAGAAGTTGATTTCGGAGCATCATTTTTGAACAGGAGCTTCAACCGTTTTGTGGCATATGAGAAATTCCCTAAGCCCCGGACCTGTCGATTTTGGTCAAAAATGAAAATTTCAAAAGTGCCCCAATTTCTGCTTTAAATTTTAGGTACTATCCCAAAATGTATCACTGAGGTGACAGAAGTTGATTTCGGAGCATCATTTTTGAACAGGAGCTTCAACCGTTTTGTGGCATATGAGAAATTCCCTAAGCCCCAGACCTGTCGATTTTGGTCAAAAATGAAAATTTCAAAAGTGCCCCAATTTCTGCTTTAAACTTTAGGTACTATCCCAAAATGTATCACTGAGGTGAAGAAGTTGATTTCGGAGCATCATTTTTGAACAGGAGCTTCAACCATTTTGTGGCATATGAGAAATTCCCTAAGCCCCGGACCTGTCGATTTTGGTCAAAAATGAAAATTTCAAAAGTGCCCCAATTTCTGCTTTAAATTTTAGGTACTATCCCAAAATGTATCACTGAGGTGACAGAAGTTGATTTCGGAGCATCATTTTTGAACAGGAGCTTCAACCGTTTTGTGGCATATGAGAAATTCCCTAAGCCCCGGACCTGTCGATTTTGGTCAAAAATGAAAATTTCAAAAGTGCCCCAATTTCTGCTTTAAACTTTAGGTACTATCCCAAAATGTATCACTGAGGTGACAGAAGTTGATTTCGGAGCATCATTTTTGAACAGGAGCTTCAACCGTTTTGTGGCATATGAGAAATTCCCTAAGCCCCGGACCTGTCGATTTTGGTCAAAAATGAAAATTTCAAAAGTGCCCCAATTTCTGCTTTAAATTTTAGGTACTATCCCAAAATGTATCACTGAGGTGACAGAAGTTGATTTCGGAGCATCATTTTTGAACAGGAGCTTCAACCGTTTTGTGGCATATGAGAAATTCCCTAAGCCCCGGACCTGTCGATTTTGGTCAAAAATGAAAATTTCAAAAGTGCCCCAATTTCTGCTTTAAACTTTAGGTACTATCCCAAAATGTATCACTGAGGTGACAGAAGTTGATTTCGGAGCATCATTTTTGAACAGGAGCTTCAACCGTTTTGTGGCATATGAGAAATTCCCTAAGCCCCGGACCTGTCGATTTTGGTCAAAAATGAAAATTTCAAAAGTGCCCCAATCTCTGCTTTAAACTTTAGGTACTATCCCAAAATGTATCACTGAGGTGACAGAAGTTGATTTCGGAGCATCATTTTTGAACAGGAGCTTCAACCGTTTTGTGGCATATGAGAAATTCCCTAAGCCCCGGACCTGTCGATTTTGGTCAAAAATGAAAATTTCAAAAGTGCCCCAATCTCTGCTTTAAACTTTAGGTACTATCCCAAAATGTATCACTGAGGTGACAGAAGTTGATTTCGGAGTATCATTTTTGAACAGGAGCTTCAACCGTTTTGTGGCATATGAGAAATTCCCTAAGCCCCAGACCTGTCGATTTTGGTCAAAAATGAAAATGTCAAAAGTGCCCCAATTTCTGCTTTAAACTTTAGGTACTATCCCAAAATGTATCACTGAGGTGAAGAAGTTGATTTCGGAGCATCATTTTTGAACAGGAGCTTCAACCGTTTTGTGGCATATGAGAAATTCCCTAAGCCCCGGACCTGTCGATTTTGGTCAAAAATGAAAATTTCAAAAGTGCCCCAGTTTCTGCTTTAAACTTTAGGTACTATCCCAAAATGTATCACTGAGGTGACAGAAGTTGATTTCGGAGCATCATTTTTGAACAGGAGCTTCAACCGTTTTGTGGCATATGAGAAATTCCCTAAGCCCCGGACCTGTCGATTTTGGTCAAAAATTAAAATTTTAAAAGTGCCCCAATTTCTGCTTTAAACTTTAGGTACTATCACAAAATGTATCACTGAGGTGACAGAAGTTGATTTCGGAGCATCATTTTTGAACAGGAGCTTCAACCGTTTTGTGGCATATGAGAAATTCCCTAAGCCCCGGACCTGTCGATTTTGGTCAAAAATGAAAATTTCAAAAGTGCCCCAATTTCTGCTTTAAACTTTAGGTACTATCCCAAAATGTATCACTGAGGTGACAGAAGTTGATTTCGGAGCATCATTTTTGAACAGGAGCTTCAACCGTTTTGTGGCATATGAGAAATTCCCTAAGCCCCGGACCTGTCGATTTTGGTCAAAAATGAAAATTTCAAAAGTGCCCCAATTTCTGCTTTAAATTTTAGGTACTATCCCAAAATGTATCACTGAGGTGACAGAAGTTGATTTCGGAGCATCATTTTTGAACAGGAGCTTCAACCGTTTTGTGGCATATGAGAAATTCCCTAAGCCCCGGACCTGTCGATTTTGGTCAAAAATGAAAATTTCAAAAGTGCCCCAATTTCTGCTTTAAACTTTAGGTACTATCCCAAAATGTATCACTGAGGTGACAGAAGTTGATTTCGGAGCATCATTTTTGAACAGGAGCTTCAACCGTTTTGTGGCATATGAGAAATTCCCTAAGCCCCGGACCTGTCGATTTTGGTCAAAAATGAAAATTTCAAAAGTGCCCCAATTTCTGCTTTAAATTTTAGGTACTATCCCAAAATGTATCACTGAGGTGACAGAAGTTGATTTCGGAGCATCATTTTTGAACAGGAGCTTCAACCGTTTTGTGGCATATGAGAAATTCCCTAAGCCCCGGACCTGTCGATTTTGGTCAAAAATGAAAATTTCAAAAGTGCCCCAATTTCTGCTTTAAACTTTAGGTACTATCCCAAAATGTATCACTGAGGTGACAGAAGTTGATTTCGGAGCATCATTTTTGAACAGGAGCTTCAACCGTTTTGTGGCATATGAGAAATTCCCTAAGACCCGGACCTGTCGATTTTGGTCAAAAATGAAAATTTCAAAAGTGCCCCAATCTCTGCTTTAAACTTTAGGTACTATCCCAAAATGTATCACTGAGGTGACAGAAGTTGATTTCGGAGCATCATTTTTGAACAGGAGCTTCAACCGTTTTGTGGCATATGAGAAATTCCCTAAGCCCCGGACCTGTCGATTTTGGTCAAAAATGAAAATTTCAAAAGTGCCCCAATCTCTGCTTTAAACTTTAGGTACTATCCCAAAATGTATCACTGAGGTGACAGAAGTTGATTTCGGAGCATCATTTTTGAACAGGAGCTTCAACCGTTTTGTGGCATATGAGAAATTCCCTAAGCCCCGGACCTGTCGATTTTGGTCAAAAATGAAAATTTCAAAAGTGCCCCAATTTCTGCTTTAAACTTTAGGTACTATCCCAAAATGTATCACTGAGGTGACAGAAGTTGATTTCGGAGCATCATTTTTGAACAGGAGCTTCAACCGTTTTGTGGCATATGAGAAATTCCCTAAGCCCCAGACCTGTCGATTTTGGTCAAAAATGAAAATGTCAAAAGTGCCCCAATTTCTGCTTTAAACTTTAGGTACTATCCCAAAATGTATCACTGAGGTGAAGAAGTTGATTTCGGAGCATCATTTTTGAACAGGAGCTTCAACCGTTTTGTGGCATATGAGAAATTCCCTAAGCCCCGGACCTGTCGATTTTGGTCAAAAATGAAAATTTCAAAAGTGCCCCAGTTTCTGCTTTAAACTTTAGGTACTATCCCAAAATGTATCACTGAGGTGACAGAAGTTGATTTCGGAGCATCATTTTTGAACAGGAGCTTCAACCGTTTTGTGGCATATGAGAAATTCCCTAAGCCCCGGACCTGTCGATTTTGGTCAAAAATTAAAATTTTAAAAGTGCCCCAATTTCTGCTTTAAACTTTAGGTACTATCACAAAATGTATCACTGAGGTGACAGAAGTTGATTTCGGAGCATCATTTTTGAACAGGAGCTTCAACCGTTTTGTGGCATATGAGAAATTCCCTAAGCCCCGGACCTGTCGATTTTGGTCAAAAATGAAAATTTCAAAAGTGCCCCAATTTCTGCTTTAAACTTTAGGTACTATCCCAAAATGTATCACTGAGGTGACAGAAGTTGATTTCGGAGCATCATTTTTGAACAGGAGCTTCAACCGTTTTGTGGCATATGAGAAATTCCCTAAGCCCCGGACCTGTCGATTTTGGTCAAAAATGAAAATTTCAAAAGTGCCCCAATTTCTGCTTTAAACTTTAGGTACTATCCCAAAATGTATCACTGAGGTGACAGAAGTTGATTTCGGAGCATCATTTTTGAACAGGAGCTTCAACCGTTTTGTGGCATATGAGAAATTCCCTAAGCCCCGGACCTGTCGATTTTGGTCAAAAATGAAAATTTCAAAAGTGCCCCAATTTCTGCTTTAAACATTAGGTACTATCCCAAAATGTATCACTGAGGTGACAGAAGTTGATTTCGGAGCATCATTTTTGAACAGGAGCTTCAACCGTTTTGTGGCATATGAGAAATTCCCTAAGCCCCAGACCTGTCGATTTTGGTCAAAAATGAAAATGTCAAAAGTGCCCCAATTTCTGCTTTAAACTTTAGGTACTATCCCAAAATGTATCACTGAGGTGACAGAAGTTGATTTCGGAGCATCATTTTTGAACAGGAGCTTCAACCATTTTGTGGCATATTAGAAATTCCCTAAGCCCCGGACCTGTCGATTTTGGTCAAAAATGAAAATTTCAAAAGTGCCCCAGTTTCTGCTTTAAACTTTAGGTACTATCCCAAAATGTATCACTGAGGTGACAGAAGTTGATTTCGGAGCATCATTTTTGAACAGGAGCTTCAACCGTTTTGTGGCATATGAGAAATTCCCTGAGCCCCGGACCTGTCGATTTTGGTCAAAAATGAAAATTTCAAAAGTGCCCCAATTTCTGCTTTAAATTTTAGGTACTATCCCAAAATGTATCACTGAGGTGACAGAAGTTGATTTCGGAGCATCATTTTTTAACAGGAGCTTCAACCGTTTTGTGGCATATGAGAAATTCCCTAAGCCCCGGACCTGTCGATTTTGGTCAAAAATGAAAATTTCAAAAGTGCCCCAATTTCTGCTTTAAACTTTAGGTACTATCCCAAAATGTATCACTGAGGTGACAGAAGTTGATTTCGGAGCATCATTTTTGAACAGGAGCTTCAACCGTTTTGTGGCATATGAGAAATTCCCTAGCCCCGGACCTGTCGATTTTGGTCAAAAATGAAAATTTCAAAAGTGCCCCAGTTTCTGCTTTAAATTTTAGGTACTATCCCAAAATGTATCACTGAGGTGAAGAAGTTGATTTCGGAGCATCATTTTTGAACAGGAGCTTCAACCATTTTGTGGCATATGAGAAATTCCCTAAGCCCCGGACCTGTCGATTTTGGTCAAAAATGAAAATTTCAAAAGTGCCCCAGTTTCTGCTTTAAACTTTAGGTACTATCCCAAAATGTATCACTGAGGTGAAGAAGTTGATTTCGGAGCATCATTTTTGAACAGGAGCTTCAACCATTTTGTGGCATATGAGAAATTCCCTAAGCCCCGGACCTGTCGATTTTGGTCAAAAATGAAAATTTCAAAAGTGCCCCAATTTCTGCTTTAAACATTAGGTACTATCCCAAAATGTATCACTGAGGTGACAGAAGTTGATTTCGGAGCATCATTTTTGAACAGGAGCTTCAACCGTTTTGTGGCATATGAGAAATTCCCTAAGCCCCAGACCTGTCGATTTTGGTCAAAAATGAAAATGTCAAAAGTGCCCCAATTTCTGCTTTAAACTTTAGGTACTATCCCAAAATGTATCACTGAGGTGAAGAAGTTGATTTCGGAGCATCATTTTTGAACAGGAGCTTCAACCGTTTTGTGGCATATGAGAAATTCCCTAAGCCCCGGACCTGTCGATTTTGGTCAAAAATGAAAATTTCAAAAGTGCCCCAATTTCTGCTTTAAATTTTAGGTACTATCCCAAAATGTATCACTGAGGTGACAGAAGTTGATTTCGGAGCATCATTTTTGAACAGGAGCTTCAACCGTTTTGTGGCATATGAGAAATTCCCTAAGCCCCGGACCTGTCGATTTTGGTCAAAAATGAAAATTTCAAAAGTGCCCCAATTTCTGCTTTAAACTTTAGGTACTATCCCAAAATGTATCACTGAGGTGACAGAAGTTGATTTCGGAGCATCATTTTTGAACAGGAGCTTCAACCGTTTTGTGGCATATGAGAAATTCCCTAAGCCCCGGACCTGTCGATTTTGGTCAAAAATGAAAATTTCAAAAGTGCCCCAATTTCTGCTTTAAACTTTAGGTACTATCCCAAAATGTATCACTGAGGTGACAGAAGTTGATTTCGGAGCATCATTTTTGAACAGGAGCTTCAACCGTTTTGTGGCATATGAGAAATTCCCTAAGCCCCAGACCTGTCGATTTTGGTCAAAAATGAAAATGTCAAAAGTGCCCCAATTTCTGCTTTAAACTTTAGGTACTATCCCAAAATGTATCACTGAGGTGAAGAAGTTGATTTCGGAGCATCATTTTTGAACAGGAGCTTCAACCGTTTTGTGGCATATGAGAAATTCCCTAAGCCCCGGACCTGTCGATTTTGGTCAAAAATGAAAATTTCAAAAGTGCCCCAGTTTCTGCTTTAAACTTTAGGTACTATCCCAAAATGTATCACTGAGGTGACAGAAGTTGATTTCGGAGCATCATTTTTGAACAGGAGCTTCAACCGTTTTGTGGCATATGAGAAATTCCCTAAGCCCCGGACCTGTCGATTTTGGTCAAAAATTAAAATTTTAAAAGTGCCCCAATTTCTGCTTTAAACTTTAGGTACTATCACAAAATGTATCACTGAGGTGACAGAAGTTGATTTCGGAGCATCATTTTTGAACAGGAGCTTCAACCGTTTTGTGGCATATGAGAAATTCCCTAAGCCCCGGACCTGTCGATTTTGGTCAAAAATGAAAATTTCAAAAGTGCCCCAATTTCTGCTTTAAACTTTAGGTACTATCCCAAAATGTATCACTGAGGTGACAGAAGTTGATTTCGGAGCATCATTTTTGAACAGGAGCTTCAACCGTTTTGTGGCATATGAGAAATTCCCTAAGCCCCGGACCTGTCGATTTTGGTCAAAAATGAAAATTTCAAAAGTGCCCCAATTTCTGCTTTAAACTTTAGGTACTATCCCAAAATGTATCACTGAGGTGACAGAAGTTGATTTCGGAGCATCATTTTTGAACAGGAGCTTCAACCGTTTTGTGGCATATGAGAAATTCCCTAAGCCCCGGACCTGTCGATTTTGGTCAAAAATGAAAATTTCAAAAGTGCCCCAATTTCTGCTTTAAACATTAGGTACTATCCCAAAATGTATCACTGAGGTGACAGAAGTTGATTTCGGAGCATCATTTTTGAACAGGAGCTTCAACCGTTTTGTGGCATATGAGAAATTCCCTAAGCCCCAGACCTGTCGATTTTGGTCAAAAATGAAAATGTCAAAAGTGCCCCAATTTCTGCTTTAAACTTTAGGTACTATCCCAAAATGTATCACTGAGGTGACAGAAGTTGATTTCGGAGCATCATTTTTGAACAGGAGCTTCAACCATTTTGTGGCATATTAGAAATTCCCTAAGCCCCGGACCTGTCGATTTTGGTCAAAAATGAAAATTTCAAAAGTGCCCCAGTTTCTGCTTTAAACTTTAGGTACTATCCCAAAATGTATCACTGAGGTGACAGAAGTTGATTTCGGAGCATCATTTTTGAACAGGAGCTTCAACCGTTTTGTGGCATATGAGAAATTCCCTGAGCCCCGGACCTGTCGATTTTGGTCAAAAATGAAAATTTCAAAAGTGCCCCAATTTCTGCTTTAAATTTTAGGTACTATCCCAAAATGTATCACTGAGGTGACAGAAGTTGATTTCGGAGCATCATTTTTTAACAGGAGCTTCAACCGTTTTGTGGCATATGAGAAATTCCCTAAGCCCCGGACCTGTCGATTTTGGTCAAAAATGAAAATTTCAAAAGTGCCCCAATTTCTGCTTTAAACTTTAGGTACTATCCCAAAATGTATCACTGAGGTGACAGAAGTTGATTTCGGAGCATCATTTTTGAACAGGAGCTTCAACCGTTTTGTGGCATATGAGAAATTCCCTAGCCCCGGACCTGTCGATTTTGGTCAAAAATGAAAATTTCAAAAGTGCCCCAGTTTCTGCTTTAAATTTTAGGTACTATCCCAAAATGTATCACTGAGGTGAAGAAGTTGATTTCGGAGCATCATTTTTGAACAGGAGCTTCAACCATTTTGTGGCATATGAGAAATTCCCTAAGCCCCGGACCTGTCGATTTTGGTCAAAAATGAAAATTTCAAAAGTGCCCCAGTTTCTGCTTTAAACTTTAGGTACTATCCCAAAATGTATCACTGAGGTGAAGAAGTTGATTTCGGAGCATCATTTTTGAACAGGAGCTTCAACCATTTTGTGGCTTATGAGAAATTCCCTAAGCCCCGGACCTGTCGATTTTGGTCAAAAATGAAAATTTCAAAAGTGCCCCAATTTCTGCTTTAAACATTAGGTACTATCCCAAAATGTATCACTGAGGTGACAGAAGTTGATTTCGGAGCATCATTTTTGAACAGGAGCTTCAACCGTTTTGTGGCATATGAGAAATTCCCTAAGCCCCAGACCTGTCGATTTTGGTCAAAAATGAAAATGTCAAAAGTGCCCCAATTTCTGCTTTAAACTTTAGGTACTATCCCAAAATGTATCACTGAGGTGAAGAAGTTGATTTCGGAGCATCATTTTTGAACAGGAGCTTCAACCATTTTGTGGCATATGAGAAATTCCCTAAGCCCCGGACCTGTCGATTTTGGTCAAAAATGAAAATTTCAAAAGTGCCCCAGTTTCTGCTTTAAACTTTAGGTACTATCCCAAAATGTATCACTGAGGTGACAGAAGTTGATTTCGGAGCATCATTTTTGAACAGGAGCTTCAACCATTTTGTGGCATATGAGAAATTCCCTAAGCCCCGGACCTGTCGATTTTGGTCAAAAATGAAAATTTCAAAAGTGCCCCAATTTCTGCTTTAAACTTTAGGTACTATCCCAAAATGTATCACTGAGGTGACAGAAGTTGATTTCGGAGCATCATTTTTGAACAGGAGCTTCAACCGTTTTGTGGCATATGAGAAATTCCCTAGCCCCGGACCTGTCGATTTTGGTCAAAAATGAAAATTTCAAAAGTGCCCCAGTTTCTGCTTTAAATTTTAGGTACTATCCCAAAATGTATCACTGAGGTGAAGAAGTTGATTTCGGAGCATCATTTTTGAACAGGAGCTTCAACCATTTTGTGGCATATGAGAAATTCCCTAAGCCCCGGACCTGTCGATTTTGGTCAAAAATGAAAATTTCAAAAGTGCCCCAGTTTCTGCTTTAAACTTTAGGTACTATCCCAAAATGTATCACTGAGGTGAAGAAGTTGATTTCGGAGCATCATTTTTGAACAGGAGCTTCAACCATTTTGTGGCATATGAGAAATTCCCTAAGCCCCGGACCTGTCGATTTTGGTCAAAAATGAAAATTTCAAAAGTGCCCCAATTTCTGCTTTAAACATTAGGTACTATCCCAAAATGTATCACTGAGGTGACAGAAGTTGATTTCGGAGCATCATTTTTGAACAGGAGCTTCAACCGTTTTGTGGCATATGAGAAATTCCCTAAGCCCCAGACCTGTCGATTTTGGTCAAAAATGAAAATGTCAAAAGTGCCCCAATTTCTGCTTTAAACTTTAGGTACTATCCCAAAATGTATCACTGAGGTGAAGAAGTTGATTTCGGAGCATCATTTTTGAACAGGAGCTTCAACCATTTTGTGGCATATGAGAAATTCCCTAAGCCCCGGACCTGTCGATTTTGGTCAAAAATGAAAATTTCAAAAGTGCCCCAGTTTCTGCTTTAAACTTTAGGTACTATCCCAAAATGTATCACTGAGGTGACAGAAGTTGATTTCGGAGCATCATTTTTGAACAGGAGCTTCAACCATTTTGTGGCATATGAGAAATTCCCTAAGCCCCGGACCTGTCGATTTTGGTCAAAAATGAAAATTTCAAAAGTGCCCCAATTTCTGCTTTAAACATTAGGTACTATCCCAAAATGTATCACTGAGGTGACAGAAGTTGATTTCGGAGCATCATTTTTGAACAGGAGCTTCAACCGTTTTGTGGCATATGAGAAATTCCCTAAGCCCCAGACCTGTCGATTTTGGTCAAAAATGAAAATGTCAAAAGTGCCCCAATTTCTGCTTTAAACTTTAGGTACTATCCCAAAATGTATCACTGAGGTGACAGAAGTTGATTTCGGAGCATCATTTTTGAACAGGAGCTTCAACCATTTTGTGGCATATTAGAAATTCCCTAAGCCCCGGACCTGTCGATTTTGGTCAAAAATGAAAATTTCAAAAGTGCCCCAGTTTCTGCTTTAAACTTTAGGTACTATCCCAAAATGTATCACTGAGGTGACAGAAGTTGATTTCGGAGCATCATTTTTGAACAGGAGCTTCAACCGTTTTGTGGCATATGAGAAATTCCCTAAGCCCCAGACCTGTCGATTTTGGTCAAAAATGAAAATGTCAAAAGTGCCCCAATTTCTGCTTTAAACTTTAGGTACTATCCCAAAATGTATCACTGAGGTGACAGAAGTTGATTTCGGAGCATCATTTTTGAACAGGAGCTTCAACCATTTTGTGGCATATTAGAAATTCCCTAAGCCCCGGACCTGTCGATTTTGGTCAAAAATGAAAATTTCAAAAGTGCCCCAGTTTCTGCTTTAAACTTTAGGTACTATCCCAAAATGTATCACTGAGGTGACAGAAGTTGATTTCGGAGCATCATTTTTGAACAGGAGCTTCAACCGTTTTGTGGCATATGAGAAATTCCCTAAGCCCCGGACCTGTCGATTTTGGTCAAAAATGAAAATTTCAAAAGTGCCCCAATTTCTGCTTTAAACTTTAGGTACTATCCCAAAATGTATCACTGAGGTGACAGAAGTTGATTTCGGAGCATCATTTTTGAACAGGAGCTTCAACCGTTTTGTGGCATATGAGAAATTCCCTAGCCCCGGACCTGTCGATTTTGGTCAAAAATGAAAATTTCAAAAGTGCCCCAGTTTCTGCTTTAAATTTTAGGTACTATCCCAAAATGTATCACTGAGGTGAAGAAGTTGATTTCGGAGCATCATTTTTGAACAGGAGCTTCAACCATTTTGTGGCATATGAGAAATTCCCTAAGCCCCGGACCTGTCGATTTTGGTCAAAAATGAAAATTTCAAAAGTGCCCCAATTTCTGCTTTAAACATTAGGTACTATCCCAAAATGTATCACTGAGGTGACAGAAGTTGATTTCGGAGCATCATTTTTGAACAGGAGCTTCAACCGTTTTGTGGCATATGAGAAATTCCCTAAGCCCCAGACCTGTCGATTTTGGTCAAAAATGAAAATGTCAAAAGTGCCCCAATTTCTGCTTTAAACTTTAGGTACTATCCCAAAATGTATCACTGAGGTGAAGAAGTTGATTTCGGAGCATCATTTTTGAACAGGAGCTTCAACCATTTTGTGGCATATGAGAAATTCCCTAAGCCCCGGACCTGTCGATTTTGGTCAAAAATGAAAATTTCAAAAGTGCCCCAGTTTCTGCTTTAAACTTTAGGTACTATCCCAAAATGTATCACTGAGGTGACAGAAGTTGATTTCGGAGCATCATTTTTGAACAGGAGCTTCAACCATTTTGTGGCATATGAGAAATTCCCTAAGCCCCGGACCTGTCGATTTTGGTCAAAAATGAAAATTTCAAAAGTGCCCCAATTTCTGCTTTAAACTTTAGGTACTATCCCAAAATGTATCACTGAGGTGACAGAAGTTGATTTCGGAGCATCATTTTTGAACAGGAGCTTCAACCGTTTTGTGGCATATGAGAAATTCCCTAGCCCCGGACCTGTCGATTTTGGTCAAAAATGAAAATTTCAAAAGTGCCCCAGTTTCTGCTTTAAATTTTAGGTACTATCCCAAAATGTATCACTGAGGTGAAGAAGTTGATTTCGGAGCATCATTTTTGAACAGGAGCTTCAACCATTTTGTGGCATATGAGAAATTCCCTAAGCCCCGGACCTGTCGATTTTGGTCAAAAATGAAAATTTCAAAAGTGCCCCAGTTTCTGCTTTAAACTTTAGGTACTATCCCAAAATGTATCACTGAGGTGAAGAAGTTGATTTCGGAGCATCATTTTTGAACAGGAGCTTCAACCATTTTGTGGCATATGAGAAATTCCCTAAGCCCCGGACCTGTCGATTTTGGTCAAAAATGAAAATTTCAAAAGTGCCCCAATTTCTGCTTTAAACATTAGGTACTATCCCAAAATGTATCACTGAGGTGACAGAAGTTGATTTCGGAGCATCATTTTTGAACAGGAGCTTCAACCGTTTTGTGGCATATGAGAAATTCCCTAAGCCCCAGACCTGTCGATTTTGGTCAAAAATGAAAATGTCAAAAGTGCCCCAATTTCTGCTTTAAACTTTAGGTACTATCCCAAAATGTATCACTGAGGTGAAGAAGTTGATTTCGGAGCATCATTTTTGAACAGGAGCTTCAACCATTTTGTGGCATATGAGAAATTCCCTAAGCCCCGGACCTGTCGATTTTGGTCAAAAATGAAAATTTCAAAAGTGCCCCAGTTTCTGCTTTAAACTTTAGGTACTATCCCAAAATGTATCACTGAGGTGACAGAAGTTGATTTCGGAGCATCATTTTTGAACAGGAGCTTCAACCATTTTGTGGCATATGAGAAATTCCCTAAGCCCCGGACCTGTCGATTTTGGTCAAAAATGAAAATTTCAAAAGTGCCCCAATTTCTGCTTTAAACATTAGGTACTATCCCAAAATGTATCACTGAGGTGACAGAAGTTGATTTCGGAGCATCATTTTTGAACAGGAGCTTCAACCGTTTTGTGGCATATGAGAAATTCCCTAAGCCCCAGACCTGTCGATTTTGGTCAAAAATGAAAATGTCAAAAGTGCCCCAATTTCTGCTTTAAACTTTAGGTACTATCCCAAAATGTATCACTGAGGTGACAGAAGTTGATTTCGGAGCATCATTTTTGAACAGGAGCTTCAACCATTTTGTGGCATATTAGAAATTCCCTAAGCCCCGGACCTGTCGATTTTGGTCAAAAATGAAAATTTCAAAAGTGCCCCAGTTTCTGCTTTAAACTTTAGGTACTATCCCAAAATGTATCACTGAGGTGACAGAAGTTGATTTCGGAGCATCATTTTTGAACAGGAGCTTCAACCGTTTTGTGGCATATGAGAAATTCCCTAAGCCCCAGACCTGTCGATTTTGGTCAAAAATGAAAATTTCAAAAGTGCCCCAATTTCTGCTTTAAACTTTAGGTACTATCCCAAAATGTATCACTGAGGTGACAGAAGTTGATTTCGGAGCATCATTTTTGAACAGGAGCTTCAACCGTTTTGTGGCATATGAGAAATTCCCTAAGCCCCGGACCTGTCGATTTTGGTCAAAAATGAAAATTTCAAAAGTGCCCCAATTTCTGCTTTAAACTTTAGGTACTATCACAAAATGTATCACTGAGGTGACAGAAGTTGATTTCGGAGCATCATTTTTGAACAGGAGCTTCAACCGTTTTGTGGCATATGAGAAATTCCCTAAGCCCCGGACCTGTCGATTTTGGTCAAAAATGAAAATTTCAAAAGTGCCCCAATTTCTGCTTTAAACATTAGGTACTATCCCAAAATGTATCACTGAGGTGACAGAAGTTGATTTCGGAGCATCATTTTTGAACAGGAGCTTCAACCGTTTTGTGGCATATGAGAAATTCCCTAAGCCCCAGACCTGTCGATTTTGGTCAAAAATGAAAATGTCAAAAGTGCCCCAATTTCTGCTTTAAACTTTAGGTACTATCCCAAAATGTATCACTGAGGTGACAGAAGTTGATTTCGGAGCATCATTTTTGAACAGGAGCTTCAACCATTTTGTGGCATATTAGAAATTCCCTAAGCCCCGGACCTGTCGATTTTGGTCAAAAATGAAAATTTCAAAAGTGCCCCAGTTTCTGCTTTAAACTTTAGGTACTATCCCAAAATGTATCACTGAGGTGACAGAAGTTGATTTCGGAGCATCATTTTTGAACAGGAGCTTCAACCGTTTTGTGGCATATGAGAAATTCCCTAAGCCCCAGACCTGTCGATTTTGGTCAAAAATGAAAATTTCAAAAGTGCCCCAATTTCTGCTTTAAACTTTAGGTACTATCCCAAAATGTATCACTGAGGTGACAGAAGTTGATTTCGGAGCATCATTTTTGAACAGGAGCTTCAACCGTTTTGTGGCATATGAGAAATTCCCTAAGCCCCGGACCTGTCGATTTTGGTCAAAAATGAAAATTTCAAAAGTGCCCCAATTTCTGCTTTAAACTTTAGGTACTATCACAAAATGTATCACTGAGGTGACAGAAGTTGATTTCGGAGCATCATTTTTGAACAGGAGCTTCAACCGTTTTGTGGCATATGAGAAATTCCCTAAGCCCCGGACCTGTCGATTTTGGTCAAAAATGAAAATTTCAAAAGTGCCCCAATTTCTGCTTTAAACATTAGGTACTATCCCAAAATGTATCACTGAGGTGACAGAAGTTGATTTCGGAGCATCATTTTTGAACAGGAGCTTCAACCGTTTTGTGGCATATGAGAAATTCCCTAAGCCCCAGACCTGTCGATTTTGGTCAAAAATGAAAATGTCAAAAGTGCCCCAATTTCTGCTTTAAACTTTAGGTACTATCCCAAAATGTATCACTGAGGTGACAGAAGTTGATTTCGGAGCATCATTTTTGAACAGGAGCTTCAACCATTTTGTGGCATATTAGAAATTCCCTAAGCCCCGGACCTGTCGATTTTGGTCAAAAATGAAAATTTCAAAAGTGCCCCAGTTTCTGCTTTAAACTTTAGGTACTATCCCAAAATGTATCACTGAGGTGACAGAAGTTGATTTCGGAGCATCATTTTTTAACAGGAGCTTCAACCGTTTTGTGGCATATGAGAAATTCCCTGAGCCCCGGACCTGTCGATTTTGGTCAAAAATGAAAATTTCAAAAGTGCCCCAATTTCTGCTTTAAATTTTAGGTACTATCCCAAAATGTATCACTGAGGTGACAGAAGTTGATTTCGGAGCATCATTTTTTAACAGGAGCTTCAACCGTTTTGTGGCATATGAGAAATTCCCTAAGCCCCGGACCTGTCGATTTTGGTCAAAAATGAAAATTTCAAAAGTGCCCCAATTTCTGCTTTAAACTTTAGGTACTATCCCAAAATGTATCACTGAGGTGACAGAAGTTGATTTCGGAGCATCATTTTTGAACAGGAGCTTCAACCGTTTTGTGGCATATGAGAAATTCCCTAGCCCCGGACCTGTCGATTTTGGTCAAAAATGAAAATTTCAAAAGTGCCCCAGTTTCTGCTTTAAATTTTAGGTACTATCCCAAAATGTATCACTGAGGTGAAGAAGTTGATTTCGGAGCATCATTTTTGAACAGGAGCTTCAACCATTTTGTGGCATATGAGAAATTCCCTAAGCCCCGGACCTGTCGATTTTGGTCAAAATGAAAATTTCAAAAGTGCCCCCAGTTTCTGCTTTAAACTTTAGGTACTATCCCAAAATGTATCACTGAGGTGAAGAAGTTGATTTCGGAGCATCATTTTTGAACAGGAGCTTCAACCATTTTGTGGCATATGAGAAATTCCCTAAGCCCCGGACCTGTCGATTTTGGTCAAAAATGAAAATTTCAAAAGTGCCCCAATTTCTGCTTTAAACATTAGGTACTATCCCAAAATGTATCACTGAGGTGACAGAAGTTGATTTCGGAGCATCATTTTTGAACAGGAGCTTCAACCGTTTTGTGGCATATGAGAAATTCCCTAAGCCCCAGACCTGTCGATTTTGGTCAAAAATGAAAATGTCAAAAGTGCCCCAATTTCTGCTTTAAACTTTAGGTACTATCCCAAAATGTATCACTGAGGTGAAGAAGTTGATTTCGGAGCATCATTTTTGAACAGGAGCTTCAACCATTTTGTGGCATATGAGAAATTCCCTAAGCCCCGGACCTGTCGATTTTGGTCAAAAATGAAAATTTCAAAAGTGCCCCAGTTTCTGCTTTAAACTTTAGGTACTATCCCAAAATGTATCACTGAGGTGACAGAAGTTGATTTCGGAGCATCATTTTTGAACAGGAGCTTCAACCATTTTGTGGCATATGAGAAATTCCCTAAGCCCCGGACCTGTCGATTTTGGTCAAAAATGAAAATTTCAAAAGTGCCCCAATTTCTGCTTTAAACTTTAGGTACTATCCCAAAATGTATCACTGAGGTGACAGAAGTTGATTTCGGAGCATCATTTTTGAACAGGAGCTTCAACCGTTTTGTGGCATATGAGAAATTCCCTAGCCCCGGACCTGTCGATTTTGGTCAAAAATGAAAATTTCAAAAGTGCCCCAGTTTCTGCTTTAAATTTTAGGTACTATCCCAAAATGTATCACTGAGGTGAAGAAGTTGATTTCGGAGCATCATTTTTGAACAGGAGCTTCAACCATTTTGTGGCATATGAGAAATTCCCTAAGCCCCGGACCTGTCGATTTTGGTCAAAAATGAAAATTTCAAAAGTGCCCCAGTTTCTGCTTTAAACTTTAGGTACTATCCCAAAATGTATCACTGAGGTGAAGAAGTTGATTTCGGAGCATCATTTTTGAACAGGAGCTTCAACCATTTTGTGGCATATGAGAAATTCCCTAAGCCCCGGACCTGTCGATTTTGGTCAAAAATGAAAATTTCAAAAGTGCCCCAATTTCTGCTTTAAACATTAGGTACTATCCCAAAATGTATCACTGAGGTGACAGAAGTTGATTTCGGAGCATCATTTTTGAACAGGAGCTTCAACCGTTTTGTGGCATATGAGAAATTCCCTAAGCCCCAGACCTGTCGATTTTGGTCAAAAATGAAAATGTCAAAAGTGCCCCAATTTCTGCTTTAAACTTTAGGTACTATCCCAAAATGTATCACTGAGGTGAAGAAGTTGATTTCGGAGCATCATTTTTGAACAGGAGCTTCAACCATTTTGTGGCATATGAGAAATTCCCTAAGCCCCGGACCTGTCGATTTTGGTCAAAAATGAAAATTTCAAAAGTGCCCCAGTTTCTGCTTTAAACTTTAGGTACTATCCCAAAATGTATCACTGAGGTGACAGAAGTTGATTTCGGAGCATCATTTTTGAACAGGAGCTTCAACCATTTTGTGGCATATGAGAAATTCCCTAAGCCCCGGACCTGTCGATTTTGGTCAAAAATGAAAATTTCAAAAGTGCCCCAGTTTCTGCTTTAAACTTTAGGTACTATCCCAAAATGTATCACTGAGGTGACAGAAGTTGATTTCGGAGCATCATTTTTGAACAGGAGCTTCAACCATTTTGTGGCATATGAGAAATTCCCTAAGCCCCGGACCTGTCGATTTTGGTCAAAAATGAAAATTTCAAAAGTGCCCCAATTTCTGCTTTAAACTTTAGGTACTATCCCAAAATGTATCACTGAGGTGACAGAAGTTGATTTCGGAGCATCATTTTTGAACAGGAGCTTCAACCGTTTTGTGGCATATGAGAAATTCCCTAAGCCCCGGACCTGTCGATTTTGGTCAAAAATGAACATTTCAAAAGTGCCCCAATTTCTGCTTTAAACTTTAGGTACTATCACAAAATGTATCACTGAGGTGACAGAAGTTGATTTCGGAGCATCATTTTTGAACAGGAGCTTCAACCGTTTTGTGGCATATGAGAAATTCCCTAAGCCCCGGACCTGTCGATTTTGGTCAAAAATGAAAATTTCAAAAGTGCCCCAATTTCTGCTTTAAACTTTAGGTACTATCCCAAAATGTATTACTGAGATGACAGAAGTTGATTTCGGAGCATCATTTTTGAACAGGAGCTTCAACCGTTTTGTGGCATATGAGAAATTCCCTAAGCCCCGGACCTGTCGATTTTGGTCAAAAATGAAAATTTCAAAAGTGCCCCAATTTCTGCTTTAAACTTTAGGTACTATCCCAAAATGTATCACTGAGGTGACAGAAGTTGATTTCGGAGCATCATTTTTGAACAGGAGCTTCAACCGTTTTGTGGCATATGAGAAATTCCCTAAGCCCCGGACCTGTCGATTTTGGTCAAAAATGAAAATTTCAAAAGTGCCCCAATTTCTGCTTTAAACATTAGGTACTATCCCAAAATGTATCACTGAGGTGACAGAAGTTGATTTCGGAGCATCATTTTTGAACAGGAGCTTCAACCGTTTTGTGGCATATGAGAAATTCCCTAAGCCCCAGACCTGTCGATTTTGGTCAAAAATGAAAATGTCAAAAGTGCCCCAATTTCTGCTTTAAACTTTAGGTACTATCCCAAAATGTATCACTGAGGTGACAGAAGTTGATTTCGGAGCATCATTTTTGAACAGGAGCTTCAACCATTTTGTGGCATATTAGAAATTCCCTAAGCCCCGGACCTGTCGATTTTGGTCAAAAATGAAAATTTCAAAAGTGCCCCAGTTTCTGCTTTAAACTTTAGGTACTATCCCAAAATGTATCACTGAGGTGACAGAAGTTGATTTCGGAGCATCATTTTTGAACAGGAGCTTCAACCGTTTTGTGGCATATGAGAAATTCCCTAAGCCCCAGACCTGTCGATTTTGGTCAAAAATGAAAATTTCAAAAGTGCCCCAATTTCTGCTTTAAACTTTAGGTACTATCCCAAAATGTATCACTGAGGTGACAGAAGTTGATTTCGGAGCATCATTTTTGAACAGGAGCTTCAACCGTTTTGTGGCATATGAGAAATTCCCTAAGCCCCGGACCTGTCGATTTTGGTCAAAAATGAAAATTTCAAAAGTGCCCCAATTTCTGCTTTAAACTTTAGGTACTATCACAAAATGTATCACTGAGGTGACAGAAGTTGATTTCGGAGCATCATTTTTGAACAGGAGCTTCAACCGTTTTGTGGCATATGAGAAATTCCCTAAGCCCCGGACCTGTCGATTTTGGTCAAAAATGAAAATTTCAAAAGTGCCCCAATTTCTGCTTTAAACTTTAGGTACTATCCCAAAATGTATTACTGAGGTGACAGAAGTTGATTTCGGAGCATCATTTTTGAACAGGAGCTTCAACCGTTTTGTGGCATATGAGAAATTCCCTAAGCCCTGGACCTGTCGATTTTGGTCAAAAATGAAAATTTCAAAAGTGCCCCAATTTCTGCTTTAAACATTAGGTACTATCCCAAAATGTATCACTGAGGTGACAGAAGTTGATTTCGGAGCATCATTTTTGAACAGGAGCTTCAACCGTTTTGTGGCATATGAGAAATTCCCTAAGCCCCAGACCTGTCGATTTTGGTCAAAAATGAAAATGTCAAAAGTGCCCCAATGTCTGCTTTAAACTTTAGGTACTATCCCAAAATGTATCACTGAGGTGACAGAAGTTGATTTCGGAGCATCATTTTTGAACAGGAGCTTCAACCATTTTGTGGCATATTAGAAATTCCCTAAGCCCCGGACCTGTCGATTTTGGTCAAAAATGAAAATTTCAAAAGTGCCCCAATTTCTGCTTTAAACTTTAGGTACAATCCCAAAATGTATCACTGAGGTGACAGAAGTTGATTTCGGAGCATCATTTTTGAACAGGAGCTTCAACCGTTTTGTGGCATATGAGAAATTCCCTAAGCCCCGGACCTGTCGATTTTGGTCAAAAATGAAAATTTCAAAAGTGCCCCAATTTCTGCTTTAAATTTTAGGTACTATCCCAAAATGTATCACTGAGGTGACAGAAGTTGATTTCGGAGCATCATTTTTGAACAGGAGCTTCAACCGTTTTGTGGCATATGAGAAATTCCCTAAGCCCCGGACCTGTCGATTTTGGTCAAAAATGAAAATTTCAAAAGTGCCCCAATTTCTGCTTTAAACTTTAGGTACTATCCCAAAATGTATCACTGAGGTGACAGAAGTTGATTTCGGAGCATCATTTTTGAACAGGAGCTTCAACCGTTTTGTGGCATATGAGAAATTCCCTAAGCCCCGGACCTGTCGATTTTGGTCAAAAATGAAAATTTCAAAAGTGCCCCAATTTCTGCTTTAAACTTTAGGTACTATCCCAAAATGTATCACTGAGGTGACAGAAGTTGATTTAGGAGCATCATTTTTGAACAGGAGCTTCAACCGTTTTGTGGCATATGAGAAATTCCCTAAGCCCCGGACCTGTCGATTTTGGTCAAAAATGAAAATTTCAAAAGTGCCCCAATTTCTGCTTTAAACTTTAGGTACTATCCCAAAATGTATCACTGAGGTGACAGAAGTTGATTTCGGAGCATCATTTTTGAACAGGAGCTTCAACCGTTTTGTGGCATATGAGAAATTCCCTAAGCCCCAGACCTGTCGATTTTGGTCAAAAATGAAAATGTCAAAAGTGCCCCAATTTCTGCTTTAAACTTTAGGTACTATCCCAAAATGTATCACTGAGGTGAAGAAGTTGATTTCGGAGCATCATTTTTGAACAGGAGCTTCAACCGTTTTGTGGCATATGAGAAATTCCCTAAGCCCCAGACCTGTCGATTTTGGTCAAAAATGAAAATGTCAAAAGTGCCCCAATTTCTGCTTTAAACTTTAGGTACTATCCCAAAATGTATCACTGAGGTGAAGAAGTTGATTTCGGAGCATCATTTTTGAACAGGAGCTTCAACCATTTTGTGGCATATGAGAAATTCCCTAAGCCCCGGACCTGTCGATTTTGGTCAAAAATGAAAATTTCAAAAGTGCCCCAGTTTCTGCTTTAAACTTTAGGTACTATCCCAAAATGTATCACTGAGGTGACAGAAGTTGATTTCGGAGCATCATTTTTGAACAGGAGCTTCAACCGTTTTGTGGCATATGAGAAATTCCCTAAGCCCCAGACCTGTCGATTTTGGTCAAAAATGAAAATTTCAAAAGTGCCCCAATTTCTGCTTTAAACATTAGGTAATATCCCAAAATGTATCACTGAGGTGACAGAAGTTGATTTCGGAGCATCATTTTTGAACAGGAGCTTCAACCATTTTGTGGCATATGAGAAATTCCCTAAGCCCTGGACCTGTCGATTTTGGTCAAAAATGAAAATTTCAAAAGTGCCCCAGTTTCTGCTTTAAACTTTAGGTACTATCCCAAAATGTATCACTGAGGTGACAGAAGTTGATTTCGGAGCATCATTTTTGAACAGGAGCTTCAACCATTTTGTGGCATATGAGAAATTCCCTAAGCCCCGGACCTGTCGATTTTGGTCAAAAATGAAAATTTCAAAAGTGCCCCAGTTTCTGCTTTAAACTTTAGGTACTATCCCAAAATGTATCACTGAGGTGACAGAAGTTGATTTCGGAGCATCATTTTTGAACAGGAGCTTCAACCGTTTTGTGGCATATGAGAAATTCCCTAAGCCCCGGACTTGTCGATTTTGGTCAAAAATGAAAATTTCAAAAGTGCCCCAATTTCTGCTTTCAATTTTAGGTACTATCCCAAAATGTATCACTGAGGTGACAGAAGTTGATTTCGGAGCATCATTTTTGAACAGGAGCTTCAACCGTTTTGTGACATATGAGAAATTCCCTAAGCCCCGGACCTGTCGATTTTGGTCAAAAATGAAAATTTCAAAAGTGCCCCAGTTTCTGCTTTAAACTTTAGGTACTATCCCAAAATGTATCACTGAGGTGACAGAAGTTGATTTCGGAGCATCATTTTTGAACAGGAGCTTCAACCGTTTTGTGGCATATGAGAAATTCCCTAAGCCGCGGACCTGTCGATTTTGGTCAAAAATTAAAATTTTAAAAGTGCCCCAATTTCTGCTTTAAACTTTAGGTACTATCACAAAATGTATCACTGAGGTGACAGAAGTTGATTTCGGAGCATCATTTTTGAACAGGAGCTTCAACCGTTTTGTGGCATATGAGAAATTCCCTAAGCCCCGGACCTGTCGATTTTGGTCAAAAATGAAAATTTCAAAAGTGCCCCAGTTTCTGCTTTAAACTTTAGGTACTATCCCAAAATGTATCACTGAGGTGACAGAAGTTGATTTCGGAGCATCATTTTTTAACAGGAGCTTCAACCGTTTTGTGGCATATGAGAAATTCCCTAAGCCCCGGACCTGTCGATTTTGGTCAAAAATGAAAATTTCAAAAGTGCCCCAATTTCTGCTTTAAACTTTAGGTACTATCCCAAAATGTATCACTGAGGTGACAGAAGTTGATTTCGGAGCATCATTTTTGAACAGGAGCTTCAACCGTTTTGTGGCATATGAGAAATTCCCTAAGCCCCGGACCTGTCGATTTTGGTCAAAAATGAAAATTTCAAAAGTGCCCCAATTTCTGCTTTAAACTTTAGGTACTATCACAAAATGTATCACTGAGGTGACAGAAGTTGATTTCGGAGCATCATTTTTGAACAGGAGCTTCAACCGTTTTGTGGCATATGAGAAATTCCCTAAGCCCCGGACCTGTCGATTTTGGTCAAAAATGAAAATTTCAAAAGTGCCCCAGTTTCTGCTTTAAACTTTAGGTACTATCCCAAAATGTATCACTGAGGTGACAGAAGTTGATTTCGGAGCATCATTTTTTAACAGGAGCTTCAACCGTTTTGTGGCATATGAGAAATTCCCTAAGCCCCGGACCTGTCGATTTTGGTCAAAAATGAAAATTTCAAAAGTGCCCCAATTTCTGCTTTAAACTTTAGGTACTATCCCAAAATGTATCACTGAGGTGACAGAAGTTGATTTCGGAGCATCATTTTTGAACAGGAGCTTCAACCGTTTTGTGGCATATGAGAAATTCCCTAAGCCCCGGACCTGTCGATTTTGGTCAAAAATGAAAATTTCAAAAGTGCCCCAATTTCTGCTTTAAACTTTAGGTACTATCCCAAAATGTATCACTGAGGTGACAGAAGTTGATTTCGGAGCATCATTTTTGAACAGGAGCTTCAACCGTTTTGTGGCATATGAGAAATTCCCTAAGCCCCGGACCTGTCGATTTTGGTCAAAAATGAAAATTTCAAAAGTGCCCCAATTTCTGCTTTAAACATTAGGTACTATCCCAAAATGTATCACTGAGGTGACAGAAGTTGATTTCGGAGCATCATTTTTGAACAGGAGCTTCAACCGTTTTGTGGCATATGAGAAATTCCCTAAGCCCCAGACCTGTCGATTTTGGTCAAAAATGAAAATGTCAAAAGTGCCCCAATTTCTGCTTTAAACTTTAGGTACTATCCCAAAATGTATCACTGAGGTGACAGAAGTTGATTTCGGAGCATCATTTTTGAACAGGAGCTTCAACCATTTTGTGGCATATTAGAAATTCCCTAAGCCCCGGACCTGTCGATTTTGGTCAAAAATGAAAATTTCAAAAGTGCCCCAGTTTCTGCTTTAAACTTTAGGTACTATCCCAAAATGTATCACTGAGGTGACAGAAGTTGATTTCGGAGCATCATTTTTGAACAGGAGCTTCAACCGTTTTGTGGCATATGAGAAATTCCCTGAGCCCCGGACCTGTCGATTTTGGTCAAAAATGAAAATTTCAAAAGTGCCCCAATTTCTGCTTTAAATTTTAGGTACTATCCCAAAATGTATCACTGAGGTGACAGAAGTTGATTTCGGAGCATCATTTTTGAACAGGAGCTTCAACCGTTTTGTGGCATATGAGAAATTCCCTAAGCCCCGGACCTGTCGATTTTGGTCAAAAATGAAAATTTCAAAAGTGCCCCAATTTCTGCTTTAAACTTTAGGTACTATCCCAAAATGTATCACTGAGGTGACAGAAGTTGATTTCGGAGCATCATTTTTGAACAGGAGCTTCAACCGTTTTGTGGCATATGAGAAATTCCCTAGCCCCGGACCTGTCGATTTTGGTCAAAAATGAAAATTTCAAAAGTGCCCCAGTTTCTGCTTTAAACTTTAGGTACTATCCCAAAATGTATCACTGAGGTGACAGAAGTTGATTTCGGAGCATCATTTTTGAACAGGAGCTTCAACCGTTTTGTGGCATATGAGAAATTCCCTAAGCCCCGGACCTGTCGATTTTGGTCAAAAATGAAAATTTCAAAAGTGCCCCAATTTCTGCTTTAAATTTTAGGTACTATCCCAAAATGTATCACTGAGGTGACAGAAGTTGATTTCGGAGCATCATTTTTGAACAGGAGCTTCAACCGTTTTGTGGCATATGAGAAATTCCCTAAGCCCCAGACCTGTCGATTTTGGTCAAAAATGAAAATTTCAAAAGTGCCCCAATTTCTGCTTTAAACTTTAGGTACTATCCCAAAATGTATCACTGAGGTGAAGAAGTTGATTTCGGAGCATCATTTTTGAACAGGAGCTTCAACCGTTTTGTGGCATATGAGAAATTCCCTAAGCCCCGGACCTGTCGATTTTGGTCAAAAATGAAAATTTCAAAAGTGCCCCAATTTCTGCTTTAAACTTTAGGTACTATCCCAAAATGTATCACTGAGGTGACAGAAGTTGATTTCGGAGCATCATTTTTGAACAGGAGCTTCAACCGTTTTGTGGCATATGAGAAATTCCCTAAGCCCCGGACCTGTCGATTTTGGTCAAAAATGAAAATTTCAAAAGTGCCCCAATTTCTGCTTTAAACTTTAGGTACTATCCCAAAATGTATCACTGAGGTGACAGAAGTTGATTTAGGAGCATCATTTTTGAACAGGAGCTTCAACCGTTTTGTGGCATATGAGAAATTCCCTAAGCCCCGGACCTGTCGATTTTGGTCAAAAATGAAAATTTCAAAAGTGCCCCAATTTCTGCTTTAAACTTTAGGTACTATCCCAAAATGTATCACTGAGGTGACAGAAGTTGATTTCGGAGCATCATTTTTGAACAGGAGCTTCAACCGTTTTGTGGCATATGAGAAATTCCCTAAGCCCCAGACCTGTCGATTTTGGTCAAAAATGAAAATGTCAAAAGTGCCCCAATTTCTGCTTTAAACTTTAGGTACTATCCCAAAATGTATCACTGAGGTGAAGAAGTTGATTTCGGAGCATCATTTTTGAACAGGAGCTTCAACCGTTTTGTGGCATATGAGAAATTCCCTAAGCCCCAGACCTGTCGATTTTGGTCAAAAATGAAAATGTCAAAAGTGCCCCAATTTCTGCTTTAAACTTTAGGTACTATCCCAAAATGTATCACTGAGGTGAAGAAGTTGATTTCGGAGCATCATTTTTGAACAGGAGCTTCAACCATTTTGTGGCATATGAGAAATTCCCTAAGCCCCGGACCTGTCGATTTTGGTCAAAAATGAAAATTTCAAAAGTGCCCCAGTTTCTGCTTTAAACTTTAGGTACTATCCCAAAATGTATCACTGAGGTGACAGAAGTTGATTTCGGAGCATCATTTTTGAACAGGAGCTTCAACCGTTTTGTGGCATATGAGAAATTCCCTAAGCCCCAGACCTGTCGATTTTGGTCAAAAATGAAAATTTCAAAAGTGCCCCAATTTCTGCTTTAAACATTAGGTAATATCCCAAAATGTATCACTGAGGTGACAGAAGTTGATTTCGGAGCATCATTTTTGAACAGGAGCTTCAACCATTTTGTGGCATATGAGAAATTCCCTAAGCCCCGGACCTGTCGATTTTGGTCAAAAATGAAAATTTCAAAAGTGCCCCAGTTTCTGCTTTAAACTTTAGGTACTATCCCAAAATGTATCACTGAGGTGACAGAAGTTGATTTCGGAGCATCATTTTTGAACAGGAGCTTCAACCGTTTTGTGGCATATGAGAAATTCCCTAAGCCCCGGACTTGTCGATTTTGGTCAAAAATGAAAATTTCAAAAGTGCCCCAATTTCTGCTTTCAATTTTAGGTACTATCCCAAAATGTATCACTGAGGTGACAGAAGTTGATTTCGGAGCATCATTTTTGAACAGGAGCTTCAACCGTTTTGTGGCATATGAGAAATTCCCTAAGCCCCGGACCTGTCGATTTTGGTCAAAAATGAAAATTTCAAAAGTGCCCCAGTTTCTGCTTTAAACTTTAGGTACTATCCCAAAATGTATCACTGAGGTGACAGAAGTTGATTTCGGAGCATCATTTTTGAACAGGAGCTTCAACCGTTTTGTGGCATATGAGAAATTCCCTAAGCCGCGGACCTGTCGATTTTGGTCAAAAATTAAAATTTTAAAAGTGCCCCAATTTCTGCTTTAAACTTTAGGTACTATCACAAAATGTATCACTGAGGTGACAGAAGTTGATTTCGGAGCATCATTTTTTAACAGGAGCTTCAACCGTTTTGTGGCATATGAGAAATTCCCTAAGCCCCGGACCTGTCGATTTTGGTCAAAAATGAAAATTTCAAAAGTGCCCCAGTTTCTGCTTTAAACTTTAGGTACTATCCCAAAATGTATCACTGAGGTGACAGAAGTTGATTTCGGAGCATCATTTTTGAACAGGAGCTTCAACCGTTTTGTGGCATATGAGAAATTCCCTAAGCCCCGGACTTGTCGATTTTGGTCAAAAATGAAAATTTCAAAAGTGCCCCAATTTCTGCTTTCAATTTTAGGTACTATCCCAAAATGTATCACTGAGGTGACAGAAGTTGATTTCGGAGCATCATTTTTGAACAGGAGCTTCAACCGTTTTGTGGCATATGAGAAATTCCCTAAGCCCCGGACCTGTCGATTTTGGTCAAAAATGAAAATTTCAAAAGTGCCCCAGTTTCTGCTTTAAACTTTAGGTACTATCCCAAAATGTATCACTGAGGTGACAGAAGTTGATTTCGGAGCATCATTTTTGAACAGGAGCTTCAACCGTTTTGTGGCATATGAGAAATTCCCTAAGCCCCGGACTTGTCGATTTTGGTCAAAAATGAAAATTTCAAAAGTGCCCCAATTTCTGCTTTCAATTTTAGGTACTATCCCAAAATGTATCACTGAGGTGACAGAAGTTGATTTCGGAGCATCATTTTTGAACAGGAGCTTCAACCGTTTTGTGGCATATGAGAAATTCCCTAAGCCGCGGACCTGTCGATTTTGGTCAAAAATTAAAATTTTAAAAGTGCCCCAATTTCTGCTTTAAACTTTAGGTACTATCACAAAATGTATCACTGAGGTGACAGAAGTTGATTTCGGAGCATCATTTTTTAACAGGAGCTTCAACCGTTTTGTGGCATATGAGAAATTCCCTAAGCCCCGGACCTGTCGATTTTGGTCAAAAATGAAAATTTCAAAAGTGCCCCAGTTTCTGCTTTAAACTTTAGGTACTATCCCAAAATGTATCACTGAGGTGACAGAAGTTGATTTCGGAGCATCATTTTTGAACAGGAGCTTCAACCGTTTTGTGGCATATGAGAAATTCCCTAAGCCCCGGACCTGTCGATTTTGGTCAAAAATGAAAATTTCAAAAGTGCCCCAATTTCTGCTTTAAACTTTAGGTACTATCCCAAAATGTATCACTGAGGTGACAGAAGTTGATTTCGGAGCATCATTTTTGAACAGGAGCTTCAACCGTTTTGTGGCATATGAGAAATTCCCTAAGCCCCGGACCTGTCGATTTTGGTCAAAAATGAAAATTTCAAAAGTGTCCCAATTTCTGCTTTAAACATTAGGTACTATCCCAAAATGTATCACTGAGGTGACAGAAGTTGATTTCGGAGCATCATTTTTGAACAGGAGCTTCAACCGTTTTGTGGCATATGAGAAATTCCCTAAGCCCCAGACCTGTCGATTTTGGTCAAAAATGAAAATGTCAAAAGTGCCCCAATTTCTGCTTTAAACTTTAGGTACTATCCCAAAATGTATCACTGAGGTGACAGAAGTTGATTTCGGAGCATCATTTTTGAACAGGAGCTTCAACCATTTTGTGGCATATTAGAAATTCCCTAAGCCCCGGACCTGTCGATTTTGGTCAAAAATGAAAATTTCAAAAGTGCCCCAGTTTCTGCTTTAAACTTTAGGTACTATCCCAAAATGTATCACTGAGGTGACAGAAGTTGATTTCGGAGCATCATTTTTGAACAGGAGCTTCAACCGTTTTGTGGCATATGAGAAATTCCTTGAGCCCCGGACCTGTCGATTTTGGTCAAAAATGAAAATTTCAAAAGTGCCCCAATTTCTGCTTTAAATTTTAGGTACTATCCCAAAATGTATCACTGAGGTGACAGAAGTTGATTTCGGAGCATCATTTTTGAACAGGAGCTTCAACCGTTTTGTGGCATATGAGAAATTCCCTAAGCCCCGGACCTGTCGATTTTGGTCAAAAATGAAAATTTCAAAAGTGCCCCAATTTCTGCTTTAAACTTTAGGTACTATCCCAAAATGTATCACTGAGGTGACAGAAGTTGATTTCGGAGCATCATTTTTGAACAGGAGCTTCAACCGTTTTGTGGCATATGAGAAATTCCCTAGCCCCGGACCTGTCGATTTTGGTCAAAAATGAAAATTTCAAAAGTGCCCCAGTTTCTGCTTTAAACTTTAGGTACTATCCCAAAATGTATCACTGAGGTGACAGAAGTTGATTTCGGAGCATCATTTTTGAACAGGAGCTTCAACCGTTTTGTGGCATATGAGAAATTCCCTAAGCCCCGGACCTGTCGATTTTGGTCAAAAATGAAAATTTCAAAAGTGCCCCAATTTCTGCTTTAAATTTTAGGTACTATCCCAAAATGTATCACTGAGGTGACAGAAGTTGATTTCGGAGCATCATTTTTGAACAGGAGCTTCAACCGTTTTGTGGCATATGAGAAATTCCCAAAGCCCCAGACCTGTCGATTTTGGTCAAAAATGAAAATTTCAAAAGTGCCCCAATTTCTGCTTTAAACTTTAGGTACTATCCCAAAATGTATCACTGAGGTGAAGAAGTTGATTTCGGAGCATCATTTTTGAACAGGAGCTTCAACCATTTTGTGGCATATGAGAAATTCCCTAAGCCCCGGACCTGTCGATTTTGGTCAAAAATGAAAATTTCAAAAGTGCCCCAGTTTCTGCTTTAAACTTTAGGTACTATCCCAAAATGTATCACTGAGGTGAAGAAGTTGATTTCGGAGCATCATTTTTGAACAGGAGCTTCAACCATTTTGTGGCATATGAGAAATTCCCTAAGCCCCGGACCTGTCGATTTTGGTCAAAAATGAAAATTTCAAAAGTGCCCCAATTTCTGCTTTAAACATTAGGTACTATCCCAAAATGTATCACTGAGGTGACAGAAGTTGATTTCGGAGCATCATTTTTGAACAGGAGCTTCAACCGTTTTGTGGCATATGAGAAATTCCCTAAGCCCCAGACCTGTCGATTTTGGTCAAAAATGAAAATGTCAAAAGTGCCCTAATTTCTGCTTTAAACTTTAGGTACTATCCCAAAATGTATCACTGAGGTGAAGAAGTTGATTTCGGAGCATCATTTTTGAACAGGAGCTTCAACCATTTTGTGGCATATGAGAAATTCCCTAAGCCCCGGACCTGTCGATTTTGGTCAAAAATGAAAATTTCAAAAGTGCCCCAGTTTCTGCTTTAAACTTTAGGTACTATCCCAAAATGTATCACTGAGGTGACAGAAGTTGATTTCGGAGCATCATTTTTGAACAGGAGCTTCAACCGTTTTGTGGCATATGAGAAATTCCCTAAGCCCCGGACCTGTCGATTTTGGTCAAAAATGAAAATTTCAAAAGTGCCCCAATTTCTGCTTTAAACATTAGGTAATATCCCAAAATGTATCACTGAGGTGACAGAAGTTGATTTCGGAGCATCATTTTTGAACAGGAGCTTCAACCATTTTGTGGCATATGAGAAATTCCCTAAGCCCCGGACCTGTCGATTT
>NW_026969475.1:0-39128 GCF_028390025.1 Pseudophryne corroboree
AGGGGATGGCAGATGAAGGGGGGTGGCAGGTGAGGGGGATAGAAGAGGACAGGCAGGGGGCGGCAGGTGAGGGGGATAGAAGAGGACAGGCAGGGGACAGGCAGGTGAGGGGGATAGAGAGGGACAGGCAGGGGGGCGGCAGGTGAGGGGGATAGAAGGGGACAGGCAGGGGGCGGCAGGGTGATGGGGATAGAAGAGGGACAGGCAGGGGGCGGCAGGTGAGGGGGATAGAAGGGGGACAGGAAGGGGGGGCAGGTGAGGGGGATAGAAGGGGACAGGCAGGGGACGGCAGGTGAGGGGGATAGAAGGGGACAGGCAGGGGGAACAGGGGAGGGGGGATAGAAGGGGACAGGCAGGGGGCGTCAGGTACTTTTCGGGGTACCCTGTTCGCCCGTAGCTCCTCCCCCTGGTGACGTAGCTCCTCCCCTCAATACGTCACAAGGTCCCTTCAGCCCCTCCGATATAGAACCAACCGTGTGTGTATACCACCCCCCTATGTGTAACACCCTGTATGGGGCAGTGACAGCAGTGTGAGCAGCGCTGTGTGTGTGTATGACACGGGTAATATACTCTCCATGCACCACACACTGCAGCACATACACCCTGCCCGGCAGGAGAGGGGGGCGGCGGGCCGTTACCTGGAGGAGCTCTGTGTATAGGAAGGGACGGGGGCACTGTTTCCGGGCCACCGTTTGCATAGCGCATAGGATTATGGGTAGGGACAGCCGCAGTCACTAAGCAACCAGGAGCAGTCCCCGCCCACCCCTCCCGGTCATAAGGCGCAGCGTCCCGTCACTCATCATCCAGCCCCGCCCACTCTACACGCCATTGGTCGGAAAGTCCACCATGACGTGTGTGGGAGGGAGAGTGGGCGGGGCTGCGAGCAATGGGCGGGAGAAATGTGAATGAGTGATTGGACCCTGCGACCAATAGCTAGAGGCAGGGGCGGGGCTGGCTGAGTGACGGGTTGCTGCAGCCTATGAGAGAGTGGGCGGGGCTGATGGCTGATCCCATGCGATGAGTTAGGGCGCTGACCCCGAAATACTGTCCCCTGGTAACATCCCCCCCCCCCCTCCTGTCCTCTTCTCCCTGCCCCCCATACCCCCCTACCCTGCTACCCCCTGCCCTCCCATACCCCCCCTACCCTGCTACCCCCCTGCCTCCTATACCCCCCTCCCCCTGCTGCCCCCTGCCTGCCTCCCATACCCCCCCTCCCCCTGCTGCCTCCCATACCCCCCTCCCCTGTTTGCCGTCCGCCTTCCATACCCCCCCCTCCCCTGCTGCCTCCCATACCCCCCTCCCATGCTGCCGTCTGCCTCCCATTACCCCCCTCCCCTGCCCTCCCATACCCCCCTCCCCTGCTGCCCTCTGCCTTCCATACCCCCCCTCCCCTGCTGCCCCCTGCCTCCCATACCCCCCCTCCCCTGCCTCCCATACCCCCCTCCCCTGCTGCCCCCTGCCTGCCTCACATACCCCCCCTCCTCTGCCTGCCTCCCATACCCCCCCTCCCCTGCTGCCTCCCATACCCACCTCCCCTGCCTCCCATACCCCCCCTCCCCTGCTGCCCCCCTGCCTCCCATACCCCCCCTCTCCCCTGCCTCCCATACCCCCTCCCCTGCTTCCCCCCTGCCTTCCATACCCCCCTCCCCTGCTGCCTCCCATACCCCTCTCCCCTGCTGCCCCCCTGCCTCCCATACCCCCCTCCCCTGCTGCCCCCCTGCCTCCCATACCCCCCCTCCCCTGCCTCCCATACCCCCCCTCCCCTGCTGCCCCCTGCCTGCCTCCCATAACCCCCTCCTCTGCCTGCCTCCCATACCCCCATCCCCTGCTTCCCCCTGCCTCCCATACCCCCCTCCCCTGCTGCCTCCCATACCCACCTCCCCTGCTGCCCCCTGCCTGCCCTCCCATACCCACCTCCCCTGCTGCCCCCCTGTCTCCCATACTCCCTTGCCCTGCTGCTCCCTGCCTGCCTCCCATACCCCCTCATCTTCCTCCCATACCCCCCCTCCCTTGCTGCCCCCTGCCTGCCCTCCCATAACCCCCTCCCCTGCCTGCCTCCCATAACCCCCTGCCCGGCTGCCCAAGCCTTCCATACCCCCCCCTCCCCCTGCTGCCCCAGCCTCCCATACCCCCTCCCCTGCTGCTCCCTGCCTGCCATACCCCCTCCCCTGCTACCCCCTGCCTGCCTCCCTTACCCCCCTCCCCTGCTGCCTTCCATACCCCCTGCCCTGCTGCACCCAATACCCTGCTGCCCATTGCCTGCCTCCCATACCACCCTCTCCTGCTTTCTCTGCCGGCCCTCCCATACCCCCTCCCCTGCTGCCTCCTGCATCCCATACCCCCCCTCCCCTGCTGCCCCCTGCCTCCCATACCCCCCTCCTCTGCTGCCACCTGCCTCCCATACCCCCCTCCTCTCCTGACTCTTCCTCCTGCCCCCCTGCCTACCATACCCCCCTACCTTGCTGCCCCCTGCCTGCCTCCCATACCCCCCCTCCCTTGCTGCCCCCTGCCTGCCTCCCATAACCCCCCTCCCCTGCCTGCCTCCCATAACCCCCTGCCCTGCTGCCCCAGCCTTCCCATACCCCCTCCCCTGCTGCTCCCTGCCTCCCATACCCCCCCTCCCCTGCTGCCCCCTGCCTCCCATACCCCCCCCTCCCCTGCTGCCCCCCTGCCTCCCATACCCCCCTCTCCTGCTGCCGCCCTGCCTCCCATATCCCCCTCCCCTGCTGCCCCCTGCCTCCCATACCCCCCCTCCCCTACTGCCCCCCTACCCCCCTCCCCTGCTGCCCCCTGCCTCCCATACCCCCCTCCCCTGCTACCCCCTGCCTCCCATACCCCGCTACCCTGCTGCCCCCTGCCTGCCTCCCATACCCCCCTCCCCTGCTGCCTCCCATACCTCCCTCCCCTGTTGCCGTCTGCCTCCCTTACCCCCCTCCCCTGCCTCCCATACCCCCCTCCCCTGCTGCCCTCTGCCTTCCATACCCCCCCTCCCCTGCTGCCACCCATACCCCCCCTCCCATGCTGCCGTCTGCCTCCCATACCCCTTCCCCTGCCTCCCATACCCCCCTCCCCTGCTGCCCTCTGCCTTCCATACCCCCCCTCCCCTGCTGCCCCCCATACCCCCCTCCCCTGCTGCCCTCTGCCTTCCATACCCCCCTCCCCTGCTGCCTCCCATACCCCTCTCCCCCTGCTGCCCCCTGCCTCCCATACCCCCCTCCCCTGCCTCCCATACCCCCCCTCCCCTGCTGCCCCCTGCCTGCCTCACATACCCCCCTCCTCTGCCTGCCTCCCATACCCCCCTCCCCTGCTGCCTCCCATACCCACCTCCCCTGCTGCCCCCTGCCTCCCATACCCCCCCTCCCCTGCTGCCCCCTGCCTCCCATACCCCCCCTCCCCTGCTGCCCCCTGCCTCCCATACCCCCCTTCCCCTGCTGCCTCCCATACCCCTCTCCCCTGCTGCCCCCTGCCTCCCATACCCCCCTCCCCTGCTGCCCCCTGCCTCCCATACCCCCCTCCCCTGCTGCCCCCTGCCTGCCTCCCATAACCCCCTCCTCTGCCTGCCTCCCATACCCCCATCCCCTGCTTCCCCCTGCCTCCCATACCCCCCCTCCCCTGCTGCCTCCCATACCCACCTCCCCTGCTGCCCCTGCCTGCCTCCCTTACCCACCTCCCCTGCTGCCCCCTGCCTCCCATACCCACCTCCCCTGCTGCTCCCTGCCTGCCTCCCATACCCCCCTCATCTTCCTCCCATACCCCCCTCCCTTGCTGCCCCCTGCCTGCCTCCCATAACCCCCTCCCCTGCCTGCCTCCCATAACCCCCTGCCCCGGCTGCCCAAGCCTTCCATACCCCCCTCCCCTGCTGCCCCAGCCTCCCATACCCCCTCCCCTGCTGCTCCCTGCCTGCCATACCTCCTCCCCTGCTACCCCCTGCCTGCCTCCCTTACCCCCCTCCCCTGCTGCTGCCTTCTATACCCTTTGCCCTGCTGCACCCAATACCCTGCTGCCCCCTTGCCTGCCTCCCATACCACCCTCTCCTGCTTTCTCTGCCGGCCTCCCATACCCCCCTCTCCCCTGCTGCCTCCTGCATCCCATACCCCCCTCCCCTGCTGCACCCTGCCTCCCATACCCCCCTCTTCTGCTGCCCCCTGCCTCCCACACCCTCTCCCCTGCCTCCCATACCCCCCCTCCCCTGCTGCTCCTGCCTCCCATACCCCCCCTGCCCTGCTGTCCCCTGTCTGCTTCCCATATCCTCCTGCCCTGCTGCCCCCTGACTGCCTCCCCCTACCCACCTCCCCTGCTGCCCCCTGCCTGCCTCCCATACCCCCCTGTCCTGCTGCTCCCTGCCTCCCATACCCCCCCTCCCCTGCTGCTCCTGCCTCCCATACCCCCCTGCCCTGCTGCTCCCTGCCGCCACAGTTGTCCCCAGCCTCCCATACCCCCCCTGCCCTGCTGCTCCCTGCCTGCCATATCCCCCTCCCCTGCTGCCCCCCTGTCTCCCATACCCCCCCTGCCCTGCTGCCCCTTAAACCCCCCTGCCTCCCATACCCCCATCTCCTTCTGCCCCTGCCTCCCATACCCTGCTCCCTTGCCTGCCTCCCGTACCCCCTCCCTTGCCTGCCTCCCGTACCCCCCTCCCCTGCCCTGCCTTCCCATACCCCCCCTCCCCTGCTGCTCCCTGCCGCCACAGTTGTCCCAGCCTCCCATACCCCCCCTGCCCTGCTGCTCCCTGCCTGCCATATCCCCCTCCCCTGCTGCCCCCTGCCTCCCATACCCCTCTGCCCTGCTGCCCCTTATACCCCCCCTGCCCTGCTCCCCCGTGCCTCCCATACCCCCCTCCCCCTGCCTGCCTCCCATACCCCCTCCCCTGCCTGCATCCCATACCCTCCCCCTGCCCTGCTGCTCCCTGCCTCCCCTGTTGCCCCAGCCTCCCATACCCCCCCTCCCCTGCCTGCACCCTATACACCCTGCCCTGCCTGTCTTACCCCCCTCCCCTTCTGCCCCCCTATACCTTGCTGCCTCCCATACCCACCTACTGCTCCCTGCCTGTCATATCCACCTCCCCTGCTGCCCCTGCCTCACAAACCCCCCGCCCCTGCTGCCTCCCATACCCCCCTCTCCTTCTGCCCCTTCCTCCCATACCCTCCTCCCCTGCCTGCCTCCCATGCCCTGCTGCCCCCTGCCTGCCTCCCATACCCTGCTGCTCCCTGCCTCCCATACCGCCCTGTTGCTCCCTGCCACCACAGTTGCCCCAGCCTCCCATAACCCCCTCTCCTGCTGCCCCCTATACCCCCTACCCTGCTGCTCCCTGCCTGCCATACCCCCTCCCCTGCTGCCCCCTATACCCTGCTGCCTCCCATGCCATCTCTCCTGCTGCCCCCTGCTTCCCATACCCCCTCCCCTGCCTGCCTCCCATACCCCCCTCCCCTGCTGCCCCCTGCCTCCCATACCCCCTGCCTGCCTCCCATATCCCCCTCATCTGCTGCCCCCTGCCTCCCATACCCCCCTGCCCTGCTGCCCCCTGCCTCCCATACCACCTCCCCTGCTGCCCTCTGCCTCCCATACCCCCCATCCCCTGCTGCCCCCCTGCCTGCCTCCCATACCCCCCTGTCCTGCTGCTCCCTGCCTCCCATACCCCCCCTCCCCTGCTTCTCCTGCCTCCCATACCCCCCTGCCCTACTGCTCCCTGCCGCCACAGTTGTCCCAGCCGCCCATACCTCCCTGCCCTGCTGCTCCCTGCCTGCCATATCCCCCTCCCCTGCTGCCCCCTGCCTCCCAAACCCCCCTGCCCTGCTGCCCCTTATACCCCCCTACCCTGCTGCCCCTGCCTCCCATACCCCCATCTCCTTCTGCCCCTGCCTCCCATACCCCGCTCCCCTGCTGTCCCCTGCCTGCCTCCCATACCCCCTCCCCTGCCTGCCTCCCATACCCCCCTGCCCTGCTGCTCCCTGCCTCCCCTGTTGCCCCAGCCTCCCATACCCCCCTCCCCTGCTGCCCCTATACGCCCTGCCTGCCTTACCCCCTCCCCTTCTGCCCCCTATACCCTGCTGCCTCCCATACCCATCTACTGCTCCCTGCCTGTCATACCCACCTCCCCTGCTGCCCCCTTCCTCACAAACCCCCCTCCCCTGCTGCCTCCCATACCCCCCTCTCCTTCTGCCCCTTCCTCCCATACCCCCCTCCCCTGCTTCTCCTGCCTCCCATACCCCCCTGCCCTGCTGCTCCCTGCCGCCACAGTTGTCCCAGCCTCCCATACCTCCCTGCCCTGCTGCTCCCTGCCTCCCCTGCTGCCCCCTGCCTCCCATACCCCCCTGCCCTGCTGCCCCCTGCCTCCCATACCCCCATCTCATTCTGCCCCTGCCTCCCATACCCCGCTCCCCTGCTGCCCCCTGCCTGCCTCCCATACCCCCTCCCCTGCCTGCCTCCCATACCCCCCTGCCCTGCTGCTCCCTGCCTCCCCTGTTGCCCCAGCCTTCCATACCCCCCTCCCCTGCTGCACCCTATACACCCTGCCCTGCCTTGCCTTACCCCCCTCCCCTTCTGCCCCCTATACCTTGCTGCCTCCCATACTCACCTGCTGCCCCCTGCCTCCCATACCCCCCTCCCCTGCTGCCCCCTGCCTCCCATACCCCGCTACCCCCTGCCTCCTATACCCCCCTCCCCTGCTGCCCCCTGCCTGCCTCCCAAAACCCCCTCCCCTGCTGCCTCCCATACCCCCCTCCCCTGTTGCCGTCTGCCTCCCTTACCCCCTCCCCTGCCTCCCATACCCCCCTCCCCTGCTGCCTCCCATACCCCCCTCCCCTGCTGCCTCCCATACCCCCCCTCCCCTGTTGCCGTCTGCCTCCCATACCCCCTCCCCTGCCTCCCATACCCCCCTCCCCTGCTGCCCTCTGCCTTCCATACCCCCCTCCCCTGCTGCCTCCCATACCCCCCTCCCCTGCTGCCCTCTGCCTTCCATACCACCCTCCCCTGCTGCCTCCCATACCCCTCTCCCCTGCTGCCTCCCATACCACCCTCCCCTGCCTCCCATACCCCCCTCCCCTGCTGCCCCCTGCCTGCCTCACATACCCCCTTCCTCTGCCTGCCTCCCATACCCCCCTCCCCTGCTGCCTCCCATACCCACCTCCCCTGCTGCCCCCTGCCTCCATACCCCCCTCCCCTGCTGCCCCCTGCCTCCCATACCCCCCTCCCCTGCCTCCCATACCCCCTCCCCTGCTGCCTCCCATACCCCCCTCCCCTGTTGCCGTCTGCCTCCCATACCCCCTCCCCTGCCTCCCATACCCCCCTCCCCTGCTGCCCTCTGCCTTCCATACCCCCCTCCCCTGCTGCCTCCCATACCCCCCTCCCCTGCTGCCCTCTGCCTTCCATACCACCCTCCCCTGCTGCCTCCCATACCCCTCTCCCCTGCTGCCTCCCATACCACCCTCCCCTGCCTCCCATACCCCCCTCCCCTGCTGCCCCCTGCCTGCCTCACATACCCCCCTCCTCTGCCTGCCTCCCATACCCCCCTCCCCTGCTGCCTCCCATACCCACCTCCCCTGCTGCCCCCTGCCTCCATACCCCCCTCCCCTGCTGCCCCCCTGCCTCCCATACCCCCTCCCCTGCTGCCCCCTGCCTTCCATACCCCCCTCCCCTGCTGCCTCCCATACCCCTCTCCCCTGCTGCCCCCTGCCTCCCATACCCCCTCCCCTGCTGCCCCCTGCCTCCCATACCCCCCTCCCCTGCCTCCCATACCCCCCTCCCCTGCTGCCCCCTGCCTGCCTCCCATAACCCCCTCCTCTGCCTGCCTCCCATACCCCCATCCCCTGCTTCCCCCTGCCTCCCATACCCCCCTCCCCTGCTGCCTCCCATACCCACCTCCCCTGCTGCCCCCTGCCTGCCTCCCATACCCACCTCCCCTGCTGCCCCCTGCCTCCCATACTCCCTTGCCCTGCTGCTCCCTGCCTGCCTCCCATACCCCCTCATCTTCCTCCCATACCCCCCTCCCTTGCTGCCCCCTGCCTGCCTCCCATAACCCCCTGCCCGGCTGCCCAAGCCTTCCATACCCCCCTCCCCTGCTGCCCCAGCCTCCCATACCCCCTCCCCTGCTGCTCCCTGTCTGCCATACCCCCTCCCCTGCTACCCCCTGCCTGCCTCCCTTACCCCCCTCCCCTGCTGCCTTCCATACCCCCTGCCCTGCTGCACCCAATACCCTGCTGCCCCTTGCCTGCCTCCCATACCACCCTCTCCTGCTTTCTCTGCCGGCCTCCCATACCCCCTCCCCTGCTGCCTCCTGCATCCCATACCCCCCTCCCCTGCTGCCCCCTGCCTCCCATACCCCCTCTTCTGCTGCCCCCTGCCTCCCACACCCTCTCCCCTGCCTGCCTCCCATACCCCCCTCCCCTGCTGCTCCTGCCTCCCATACCCCCTGCCCTGCTGTCCCCTGTCTGCTTCCCATACCCTCCTGCCCTGCTGCCCCCTGACTGCCTCCCCTACCCACCTCCCCTGCTGCCCCCTGCCTGCCTCCCATACCCCCCTGTCCTGCTGCTCCCTGCCTCCCATACCCCCCTCCCCTGCTGCTCCTGCCTCCCATACCCCCCTGCCGCCACAGTTGTCCCAGCCTCCTGTTAAAGTCAGAAAAATGTCTCTATGCACACTGCCATATTTGCACCGCACACTGGTCCGTGCTGCGCGTGCGTACGCTCTCCCGTGGAAGCGCATACCCGCAATAACGTGCACTCGCAGGCGCGGTATGCGTATTTACGGTAGAGTTTATGTGATCGTAGCGTGCGACTCATTAGTTACAAATGTTCACAATTAATGTAGTTTATAGATCATGATCCCTTTGATAGTTTCTGAAAGTTTGGTTAAAATACAATGTCCCAGAGCTGAGGAGTCCCTCTTTGCATCGTACAAAGGGTCTAACAGGAATCATACTGCAGTGTTTGGTACCCATCGGAAGAGTATTTAATTAGCAATATTCCGGTGTTGGTTTGGAGCGTATTAATCGCTCGTGCGAATAGTTATGGACATATGAAGTTTATGTCCATTTCTATGATTTGCACATACTCAGGTATGCGGCGGGAAACCCAGTTTCCCACCCACCTGAGCTGTTGGAAATCGTCACAGCCCACCTGTATGAATCACCCTATGACCTTTTGTTATGATGCAGGGCCGAATTCCTTCGGCCAATGGACAATGGGATTGTAGGGACTATGAGATTGCATTGTGTGTGGGGCATAAATAGGCAGGCCGACCATATCCAAGTCTCTCACTCTCATCAACGGTTATCTGCTGATAATCGGGAGCTGGATATCGAGGCGCAGGCGATCATACCCTTTGTGCGTAAGTTTCTCTCCATAATCATTGTCTTTCTGTGAGCCAATCTCTCTCTCTCTCTCTCTCTCTCTATCTCTCTCTCTCTCCTCTTTTCTCTTATATATCTCATAGTATTATAGTATTGTATTGTATTGCATTTAGGTCAGTGTAGTATTGTCTTTTTGTATTTATTGTTTAGTTCTGTGGTTAGGAAGTCTCTGTTATATTGTAGTGTATCACGTGTACTGTTATCCCCTTTTACAAGTATATTAGTTATAATACAGTTAATAGGCTTTGGAACCCAAACCAGTATCTGTGTATTTTCTATAGTGTTAAGTGTTCACTTGAGCGTTTGGTGACGCACAAGCAGCAGTGTGATTAGTCAGGTTACACAAGGTTGCACTTACACCCTGTACTCACATTAAGGTATTCTGTGTATTTCATCGGTATAAGGTTTTAACATAAAGGTATAGTGTTGTGAGCGTCTGCATCGCTGGTGACCTCCTCGTGGTCTCGAGTGTACGCTACGCTACAGCGAATCATTCCCCTAGACATAACCAATAACGTGTCCTGTGATCACTGGGCCGTGAGCGAACGTGACGCTTGAGCGTCTCGCTTACTGCTGAGCGATCGTTACGCAAATAGCGTACCTTTACGGTACTTCTTAGGCAAACAGCGTACAGTGTTCTTAGCTTCATAAAGGGTTGTTTATACGACAAAGGAATTTAGCATTGTCACTCCCATACCCCCCCTGCCCTGCTGCTCCCTGCCTGCCATATCCCCCTCCCCTGCTGCCCCCTGTCTCCCATACCCCCCTGCCCTGCTGCCCCTTAAACCCCCCTGCCTCCCATACCCCCATCTCCTTCTGCCCCTGCCTCCCATACCCTGCTCCCCTGCCTGCCTCCCGTACCCCCTGCCTGCCTCCCATACCCCCCTCCCCTGCTGCTCCTGCCTCCCATACCCCCCTGCCCTGCTGCTCCCTGCCGCCACAGTTGTCCCAGCCTCCCATACCCCCCTGCCCTGCTGCTCCCTGCCTGCCATATCCCCCTCCCCTGCTGCCCCCTGCCTCCCATACCCCTCTGCCCTGCTGCCCCTTATACCCCCCTGCCCTGCTGCCCCCTGCCTCCCATACCCCCTCCCCTGCCTGCCTCCCATACCCCCTCCCCTGCCTGCATCCCATACCCCCCTGCCCTGCTGCTCCCTGCCTCCCCTGTTGCCCCAGCCTCCCATACCCCCCTCCCCTGCTGCACCCTATACACCCTGCCCTGCCTGTCTTACCCCCCTCCCCTTCTGCCCCCTATACCTTGCTGCCTCCCATACCCACCTACTGCTCCCTGCCTGTCATATCCACCTCCCCTGCTGCCCCCTGCCTCACAAACCCCCCGCCCCTGCTGCCTCCCATACCCCCCTCTCCTTCTGCCCCTTCCTCCCATACCCTCCTCCCCTGCCTGCCTCCCATGCCCTGCTGCCCCCTGCCTGCCTCCCATACCCTGCTGCTCCCTGCCTCCCATACCGCCCTGTTGCTCCCTGCCACCACAGTTGCCCCAGCCTCCCATAACCCCCTCTCCTGCTGCCCCCTATACCCCCTCCCCTGCTGCCCCCTGCCTGCCATACCCCCTCCCCTGCTGCCCCCTATACCCTGCTGCCTCCCATGCCATCTCTCCTGCTGCCCCCTGCTTCCCATACCCCCTCCCGTGCCTGCCTCCCATACCCCCCTCCCCTGCTGCCCCCTGCCTCCCATACCCCCTCCCCTGCCTGCCTCCCATATCCCCCTCATCTGCTGCCCCCTGCCTCCCATACCCCCCTGCCCTGCTGCCCCCTGCCTCCCATACCACCTCCCCTGCTGCCCTCTGCCTCCCATACCCCCCATCCCCTGCTGCCCCCCTGCCTGCCTCCCATACCCCCTGTCCTGCTGCTCCCTGCCTCCCATACCCCCCTCCCCTGCTTCTCCTGCCTCCCATACCCCCCTGCCCTACTGCTCCCTGCCACCACAGTTGTCCCAGCCGCCCATACCTCCCTGCCCTGCTGCTCCCTGCCTGCCATATCCCCCTCCCCTGCTGCCCCCTGCCTCCCAAACCCCCCTGCCCTGCTGCCCCTTATACCCCCCTACCCTGCTGCCCCTGCCTCCCATACCCCCATCTCCTTCTGCCCCTGCCTCCCATACCCCGCTCCCCTGCTGTCCCCTGCCTGCCTCCCATACCCCCTCCCCTGCCTGCCTCCCATACCCCCCTGCCCTGCTGCTCCCTGCCTCCCCTGTTGCCCCAGCCTCCCATACCCCCCTCCCCTGCTGCCCCTAAACGCCCTGCCTGCCTTACCCCCTCCCCTTCTGCCCCCTATACCCTGCTGCCTCCCATACCCATCTACTGCTCCCTGCCTGTCATACCCACCTCCCCTGCTGCCCCCTTCCTCACAAACCCCCCTCCCCTGCTGCCTCCCATACCCCCCTCTCCTTCTGCCCCTTCCTCCCATACCCCCCTGTCCTGCTGCTCCCTGCCTCCCATACCCCCCTCCCCTGCTTCTCCTGCCTCCCATGCCCCCCTGCCCTGCTGCTCCCTGCCGCCACAGTTGTCCCAGCCTCCCATACCTCCCTGCCCTGCTGCTCCCTGCCTCCCCTGCTGCCCCCTGCCTTCCATACCCCCCTGCCCTGCTGCCCCCTGCTTCCCATACCCCCATCTCATTCTGCCCCTGCCTCCCATACCCCGCTCCCCTGCTGCCCCCTGCCTGCCTCCCATACCCCCTCCCCTGCCTGCCTCCCATACCCCCCTGCCCTGCTGCTCCCTGCCTCCCCTGTTGCCCCAGCCTTCCATACCCCCCTCCCCTGCTGCACCCTATACACCCTGCCCTGCCTGCCTTACCCCCCTCCCCTTCTGCCCCCTATACCTTGCTGCGTCCCATACTCACCTACTGCTCCCTGCCTGTCATACCCACCTCCCCTGCTGCCCCCTGCCTACAAACCCCCCTCCCTTGCTGCCTCCCATACCCCCCTCTCCTTCTGCCCCTTCCTCCCATACCCTCCTCCCCTGCCCTGCTGCCCCCTGCCTGCCTCCCATACCCCCCTGCCCTACTGCTCCCTGCCTCCCATACCCCCCTCCCCTGCTGCTCAGGCCTCCCATACCGCCCTGTTTCTCCCTGCCACCACAGTTGCCCCAGCCTCCCATAACCCCCTCTCCTGCTGCCCCCTATACCCCCTACCCTGCTGCTCCCTGCCTGTCATACCCCCTCCCCTGCTGCCCCCTATACCCTGCTGCCTCCCATGCCATCTCTCCTGCTGCCCCCTGCTTCCCAAACCCCCTCCCCTGCCTGCCTCCCATACCCCCCTCCCCTGCTGCCCCCTGCCTCCCATACCCCCTCCCCTGCCTGCCTCCCATCTTCCCCTCATCTGCTGCCCCCCTGCCTCCCATACCCCCCTGCCCTGCTGCCCCCTGCCTCCCATACCCCCTCCCCTGCTGCCCCCTGCCTCCCATACCCCCCATCCCCTGCTGCCCCCCTGCCTGCCTCCCATACCTCCCTGTCCTGCTGCTCCCTGCCTCCCATACCCCCCTCCCCTGCTTCTCCTGCCTCCCATACCCCCCTGCCCTACTGCTCCCTGCCGCCACAGTTGTCCCAGCCTCCCATACCTCCCTGCCCTGCTGCTCCCTGCCTGCCATATCCCCCTCCCCTGCTGCCCCCTGCCTCCCAAATCCCCCTGCCCTGCTGCCCCTTATACCCCCCTACCCTGCTGCCCCTGCCTCCCATACCCCCATCTCCTTCTGCCCCTGCCTCCCATACCCCGCCCCCCTGCCTGCCTCCCATACCCCCCTGCCCTGCTGCTCCCTGCCTCCCCTGTTGCCCCAGCCTCCCATACCCCCCTCCCCTGCTGCCCCTATACGCCCTGCCTGCCTTACCCCCTCCCCTTCTGCCCCCTATACCCTGCTGCCTCCCATACCCATCTACTGCTCCCTGCCTGTCATACCCACCTCCCCTGCTGCCCCCTTCCTCACAAACCCCCCTCCCCTGATGCCTCCCATACTCCCCTCTCCTTCTGCCCCTTCCTCCCATACCCCCCTGTCCTGCTGCTCCCTACCTCTCATACCCCCCTCCCCTGCTTCTCCTGCCTCCCATACCCCCCTGCCCTGCCGCCACAGTTGTCCCAGCCTCCCATACCTCCCTGCCCTGCTGCTCCCTGCCTGCCATATCCTGCTGCCCCCCTGCCTCCCATACCCCCATCTCATTCTGCCCCTGCCTCCCATACCCCGCTCCCCTGCTGCCCCCTGCCTGCCTCCCCTGCCTGCCTCCCATACCCCCCTGCCCTGCTGCTCCCTGCCTCCCCTGTTGCCCCAGCCTCCCATACCCCGCTCCCCTGCTGCCCCTATACACCCTGCCTTGCCTGCCTTACCCCCTCCCCTTCTGCCCCCTATACCCTGCTGCCTCCCATACCCACCTACTGCTCCCTGCCTGTCATATCCACCTCCCCTGCTGCCCCCTGCCTCACAAACCCCCCTCCCCTGCTGCCTTCCATACCCCCCTCTCCTTCTGCCCCTTCCTCCCATACCCTCCTCCCCTGCCTGCCTCCCATGCCCTGCTGCCCCTTGCCTGCCTCCCATACCCCCCTACCCTGCTGCTCCCTGCCTCCCATACCCCCTTCCCCTGCGCTCTGGCCTCCCATACCGCCCTGTTGCTCCCTGCCACCACAGTTGCCCCAGCCTTCCATAACCCCCTCCCCTGCTGCCCCCTGCCTGCCATACCCCCCTCCCCTGCTGCCCCCTATACCCTGCTGCCTCCCATACCACCTCTCCAGCTGCCCCCTGCTTCCCATACCCCTCCCCTGCCTGCCTCCCATACCCCCTCCCCTGCTGCCCCCTACCTCCCATACCGCCCTCCCCTGCCTGCCTCCCATACCCCCCTCCTCTGCTGTCCCCTGCCTCCCATACCCCCCTCTCCTGCTGCCCTCTGCCTCCCATACCCCCATCCCCTGCTGCTCTGGCCTCCCATACCCCTCTGCCCTGCTGTTCCCTGCCTGCCTCCCATACCCCCCCACTCCTGCTGCTCCCTGCCTCCCATACCGCCCTGCCCTGCCTCCTCTTTTGCCCCAGCCTCCCATACCTCCCCGTGCTGCCCCCTATACCCCCTGCCCTGCTGCTCCCTTCCTGCCATACCCCCCTACCCTGCTGCCCCCTATACCCTGCTGCCTCCCATACCACCCACTCCTGCTGCCCCGGCCTCCCATACCCCCCTCCCCTGCTGCCCCCTGCCTTCCTGTTTGTCACCTGCTGGGGTAAGACGGGCATATCCATGTCTGTGTGTGTAATTACCAAAGATATCAGTGATGACACTAGGACTGCTGGGAATGGGACATTATACAGTAACACCAGGGGATGTATCTGGGTGATGACTGGAGAGGTGACTGCTGGGAATGGGACATTATACAGTAACACCGGGGGATGTGTCTGGGTGATGACTGTAGAGGTGACTGCTGGGAATGGGGCATTATACAGTAACACCAGGGGACGTGTCTGGGTGATGACTGGAGAGGTGACTGCTGGGAATGGGGCATTATACAGTAACACCAGGGGACGTGTCTGGGTGATGACTGGAGAGGTGACTGCTGGGAATGGGACATTATACTGTAACACCAGGGGATGTGTCTGGGTGATGACTGGAGAGGTGACTGCTGGGAATGGGGCATTATACAGTAACACCAGGGGATGTGTCTGGATGATGACTGGAGAGGTGACTGCTGGGAATAGGACATTATACAGTAACACCAGGGGACGTGTCTGGATTATGACTGGAGAGGTGACTGCTGGGAATGGGACATTATACAGTAACACAGGGGGACGTGTAAGGGTGATGACCGGAGAGGTGATTGCTGGGAATGGGGCATTATACAGTAACAGCAGGGGACGTGTCTGGGTGATGACCGGAGAGGTGACTGCTGGGAATGGGTCACTATACAGTAACACCGGGGGACGTGTCTGGGTGATGATTGGAGAGGTAACTGCTGGGAATGGGACATTATACAGTAACACCGGGGGACGTGTCTGGGTGATGATTGGAGAGGTAACTGCTGGGAATGGGACATTATACAGTAACATAAGGGGATGTGTCTGGGTGGTGACTGCTGGAAATAGGACATTATACAGTAAAGCCAGGTGACGTGTCTGGGTGACGAGCGGAGAGGTGACTGCTGGGAATGGGACATTATACAGTAACACAGGGGGACGTGTAAGGGTGATGACCGGAGAGGTGATTGCTGGGAATGGGGCATTATACAGTAACAGCAGGGGACGTGTCTGGGTGATGACTGGAGAGGTGACTGCTGGGAATGGGTCACTATACAGTAACACCGGGGGACGTGTCTGGGTGGTGACTGGAGAGGTGACTGCTGGGAATGGGGCATTATACAGTAACACCAGGGGATGTGTCTGGGTGGTGACTGCTGGAAATGGGTAATTATACAGTAACGCCAGGGGATGTGTACGGGTGATGACCGGAGAGGGGACTGCTGGGAATGGGACATTATACAGTAACGCAAGGGAATGTGTACGGGTGATGACCGGAGAGGGGACTGCTGGGAATGGGACATTATACAGTAACACCGGGGGACGTGTCTGGGTGATGACCGGAGAGGTGACTGCTGGGAATGGATCATTATACAGGAACATCTGGGATGTATCTGGGTGATGACTGTAGAGGTGACTGCTGGGAATGGGACATTATACAGTAACACCAGGGGACGTGTCTGGGTGATGACTGGAGAGGTGACTGCTGGGAATGGGACATTATACAGTAACACCAGGGGATGTGTCTAGGTGGTGACTGCTGGGAATGGGACATTATACAGTAACGCCAGGGGATGTGTCTGGATGATGACTGGAGAGGTGACTGCTGGGAATGGAACATTATACAGTAACACAGGGGGACGTGTCTGGGTGATGACTGCTGGGAATGGGGCATTATACAGTAACACCGGGGGATGTGTCTGGGTGATGACCGGAGAGGTGATTGCTGGGAATGGGGCATTATACAGTAACACCAGGGGACGTGTCTGGGTGATGACCGGAGAGGTGATTGCTGGGAATGGGACATTATACAGTAACACCGGGGGACGTGTCTGGGTGGTGACTGGAGAGGTGACTGCTGCGAATGGGGCATTATACAGTAACACCAGGGGATGTGTCTGGATGGTGACTGCTGGAAATGGGGCATTATATAGTAACGCCAGGGATGTGTCTGGGTGGTGACTGCTGGAAATGGGTAATTATACAGTAACGCCAGGGGATGTGTCTGGGTGATGACTGGAGAGGTGACTGCTGGGAATGGGGCATTATACAGTAACACCAGGGGATGTGTCTGGGTGATGTCTGGAGAGGTGACTGCTGGGAATGGGGCATTATACAGTAACACCAGGGGATGTGTCTGGGTGATGATTGGAGATGTGACTGCTGGGAATGGGACATTATACAGTAACACCAGGGGATGTGTCTGGGTGATGACTGGAGAGGTGACTGCTGGGAATGGGACATTATACAGTAACACCAGGGGATGTGTCTGGGTGATGACTGGAGAGGTGACTGCTGGGAATGGGACATTATACAGTAACACCGGGGGATGTGTCTGGGTGATGACTGGAGAGGTGACTGCTGGGAATGCGACATTATACAGTAACACCAGGGGATGTGTACGGGTGATGACTGGAGAGGTAACTGCTGGGAATGGGACATTATACAGTAATACCAGGAGATGTGTCTGGGTGATGACTGGAGAGGTGACTGCTGGGAATGCGACATTATACAGTAACACCAGGGAATGTGTCTGGGTAATGACTGGAGAGGTGACTGCTAGGAATGGGGCATTATACAGTAACACCAGGGGACGTGTCTGGGTGATGACTGGAGAGGTGACTGCTGGGAATGGGACATTATACAGTAACACCGGGGGATGTGTCTGGGTGATGACTGTATCACTGTGTGTGTCAGGTTCCTATAAGGTGTCAGGATGTCACTGTCTATGTCTCCATGCAGGAGGGGGAGTATATAGAGGAACACAGGGGTCTGTACAAGGACGTGATGATGGAGAATCACCGGCCCCTCACATCACTGGGTAAGAGGAGACTGTCATGTATTGTACAGGGGAGAGCAGGTATGGGGGCCCCTATATACACACGTCATCTGATAATCACATATATACACTGTACTCAGTCACTGTGTGTCTCCTACAGATGGGCCCAGTAACAGAGATACCCCAGAGAGATGTCCCCGTCCTCTGTATTCCCAGGATTGTACAGAGGAGAACCACAGGACCCCACAGGAGGATCAGGTAGGTGGGATTTAGGGTCTCCCCAATATACCAAAGTGACTGTCACTATATGATCTGTAGAGGAGCTGTGTGTTTTATACACTGATATTATACTGTTTCACCTCAGTCTAATCTGAATGTATGCAAATGTCATTATAGTGTTGTGGTTTTTTTTTCTGCTGCAGGGTACACTGGGTTCCACAGGGAGTAACGTTGGGGTGTAGAGTAGGATCTTGATCCGAGGCACCAACAGGCTAAAAGTTGTGACTGTTCCCAGAGTGCATAGCTCCGCCTGCTCTATAACCCCGCCTCCGTGCACAGGAGCTCAGTTTTGTAGTTGGTGCCATGCAGTGCAGGCATACAACAGACGGGCTGCTCCAGCAGTCCTCAGATGAGCTTTTTTAAGTGAAAAATGAAGACTTCAACGGCTGCACGCCGGAGAGTGGAGCCTCCATCCAGAAGTATTTCAACTCCTCGTGGACAAATGGGGCCTTCCAGATGTGGACCTGATGGCATCTCGACACAATCACAATTTTCCGGTCTTCGGAACAAGGACAAGGGATCCTCATGCAGCGTTCGTGGATGCACTGGCAATTCCATGGAACTTTCGGCTGCAATACGTGTTCCCTCCGTTGTCACTCCTGCCCAGAGTAATAAGGAAGTTCAAGCAAGAAGGAGGAATCCTACTTCTGATCGCTCCAGCGTGGCCCAGACGGCATTGCTTCTCAGACCTTCAGGGTCTATTGATAGAGCGTCCCCTTCTTCTTCCACAGTGCCCAGATCTCCTCGTTCAGGGCCCCTGTGTATAACAGGATTTGGCCTGGTTAGCTTTGACGGCGTGGCTCTTGGAGCTTCCATTCTGAGGGCCAAAGGATTTTCTGAGGCGGTCATTCAAACTATGTTGAAGGCCTGGAAACTGGCTTCTGCTCTGGTTTATCATAGGGTCTGGAATTCTTACTTTGCTTGGTGCACCACTAACAATCATGATGCTTACAAATGAAGTACCGCCAAACTTTTGGCCTTTCTACAACAGGGCCTGGACTTGGGGCTTCGTCTAGCCGTCTCCAAGGTTTATATTTCTGCCTTGTCGGTTTGGTTGCAGAGGAAAATTGCGACTCTACCTGATGTTCATACATTCACTCAGGGTGTGTTGCAGATTCAACCTCCTTACGTCCCGCATGTGGCTCCTTGGGACTTGTCGGTTGTTCTGGAGGCGTTACAAGGGTCTCCCTTTGAGCCTCTTGAATCTGCAGACCTTAAGTGGCTTTCTCTTAAGGTATAGTTTTTGCTGGCTATTGCCTCTGCTAGACGGGTGTCGGATTTGGGTGCCTTGTCTTGTAGGTCCCCCATATCTGATTTTTCACCGTGAACGGGCGGTTCTTAGAACACGTCCCGGGTACCTACCTAAGGTGGTTTCTTCTTTCCACCTTAATCAGGAGATTGTGGTTCCTGCCTTTGCCTCTCCTGAATTGTCTTCCAAAGAGTGGTCTTTGGATGTGGTACGTATCCATGTGAAGAGAACTGCCTCCATTCGGAAGTCTGATTCTCTCTTTGTACTGTTTGGTTTTCACAAATGTGGCTGTCCTGCTCACAAGCAAACCTTGGCCAGATGGATTAGAATGGTGATTGCACATGCTTATGTACAGGCTGGTCGTCCAGCTCCTGCAACTATCAATGCCCATTCTACTCTGTCTGTTGGACCTTCTTGGGCGGCCCGCCGTGGTGCGACCCTTGAACAATTGTGCAAGGTGGCTACTTGGTCCTCAGTGAACACGTTCATAAGGTTCTATGCCTTCGATACTTCCGCCTCCCAGGATGCTTCCTTTGGACGTCGGGTTCTTGTGCCCGCTACAGTGCATCCCCTCCCATGAGGAACTGCTTTAGGACATCCCCGATGTTGTTCCCTGTGGAACCCAGTGTACCCCGCAGCAGAAAACAAGATTTATGGTAAGAACTTACAGTTGTTAAATCTTTCTGCGAGGTACACTGGGTTCCACAGGGCGCCCACCCTGACGCACTTGGCTTCTTTTGGTTGGTATGGCATTAGCTGCTGACACCTTCTCCTGTCGTGAGAGTGTGGTGTATGTGGTTACTAATGATTGTTGTCTCTTTTACCTGCTACTGCATTGGACTGGTTAACAAAAACGGAACTCCTGTGCACGGAGGCGGGGTTATAGAGGAGGCGGCACTATGCATTCTGGGAACGGTCAAAGCTTTTATCCTGTTGGTGGCTCGGATCAAGATCATACTCTACACCCCAATGTTATTCCCTGTGGAACACAGTGTACCTCGCAGATAGATTTAACAACGGTAAAATCTAATTTTTTTGCTTTTTGTAGGTACAACGTCTGTCTGATATTAAAACAGAAGATATAGAGGGAGAAGAGACGTATCTAACTGTTATAAAGGCAGAAGATACAGAGGAAGAAGAAGAGACGTATGTGAGGGGTGATCAGCAGTGTAAGGAGGAAGAAATTCCTACAGTTATCAGCACAGGTGAGTAATAAACACTTATTACAGAAGAGTCACATTCTCCTTGCTCAGTCAGTACAAACTAATGAGGAATATGTATGTTCTCAGGGAGAGTCGGGAGCCATCAGCCCCTATTATACTCCTGCTCTCCCCCTCACATCATGTCACTGTGTGTTACCAGCCCAGAGATCTGACCAGTCTCCTCCCCACACTCTCTGGTGTATCTCATACATCAGGAGACATCAGCCCCTATTATTCTCCTGCACCCCCCTCACATCATGTCACTGTGTGTTACCAGCCCAGAGATATGACCAGTCTCCTCCCCACACTCTCTGGTGTATCTCGTAGATCAGGAGCCATCAGCCCCTATTATACTCCTGCTCTTTCCTTCACATCATGCCACTGTGTGTTACCAGCCCAGATATCTGACCAGTCTCCTCCCCACACTCTCTGGTGTATCTCAAACATCAGGAGCCATCAGCACCTATTATACTCCTGCTCCCCCCTCACATCATGTCACTGTGTGTCACCAGCCCAGAGATCTGACCAGTCTCCTCCCCACACTCTCTGGTGTATCTCATACATCAGGAGCCATCAGCCCCTATTATACTCCTGCTCTTTCATACACATCATGCCACTCTGTGTTACCAGCCCAGATATCTGACCAGTCTCCTCCCCACACTCTCTGAAGTATCTCAAACATCAATAGCCATCAGCCCCTATTATTCTCCTGCTCCCCCCTCACATCATGTCACTGTGTGTTACCAGCCCAGAGATCTGACCAGTCTCCTCCCAACACTCTCTGGTGTATCTCATACATCAGGAGCCATCAGCCCCTATTATACTCCTGCTCTCCCCCTCACATCATGTCACTGTGTGTTACCAGCCCAGAGATCTGACCAGTCTCCTCCCCACACTCTCTGGTGTATCTCATACATCAGGAGCCATCAGCCTCTATTATACTCCTGCTCTCCTCTCACATCATGTAACTGTGTGTTACCAGCCCAGAGATCTGACCAGTCTCCTCCCCTCACTCTCTGGTGTATCTCATACATCAGGAGCCATCAGCCTCTATTATACTCCTGCTCTCCCCCTCACATCATGTCACTGTGTGTTACCAGCCCAGAGATCTGACCAGTCTCCTCCCCACACTCTCTGGTGTATCTCATACATCAGGAGCCATCAGCCTCTATTATACTCCTGCTGTCCTCTCACATCATGTCACTGTGTGTTACCAGCCCAGAGATCTGACCAGTCTCCTCCCCTCACTCTCTGGTGTATCTCATACATCAGGAGCCATCAGCCCCTATTATACTCCTGCTCTTTCCCCTCACATCATGTCACTGTGTGTTACCAGCCCAGAGATCTGACCAGTCTCCTCCCCACACTCTCTGGTGTATCTCATACATCAGGAGACATCACCCCCTATTATACTCCTGCTCTCCCCCTCACATCATGTCACTGTGTGTTACCAGCCCAGAGATCTGACCAGTCTCCTCCCCACACTCTCTGGTGTATCTCATACATCAGGAGCCATCAGCCCCTATTATACTCCTGCTCTTTCCCCTCACATCATGTCACTGTGTGTTACCAGCCCAGAGATCTGACCAGTCTCCTCCCCACACTCTCTGGTGTATCTCATACATCAGGAGCCATCAGCCCCTATTATACTCCTGCTCTCCCCCTCACATCATGTCACTGTGTGTTACCAGCCCAGAGATCTGACCAGTCTCCTCCCCTCACTCTCTGGTGTATCTCATACATCAGGAGCCATCAGCCCCTATTATACTCCTGCTCTTTCCCCTCACATCATGTCACTGTGTGTTACCAGCCCAGAGATCTGACCAGTCTCCTCCCCACACTCTCTGGTGTATCTCATACATCAGGAGCCATCAGCCTCTATTATACTCCTGCTGTCCTCTCACATCATGTCACTGTGTGTTACCAGCCCAGAGATCTGACCAGTCTCCTCCCCTCACTCTCTGGTGTATCTCATACATCAGGAGCCATCAGCCCCTATTATACTCCTGCTCTTTCCCCTCACATCATGTCACTGTGTGTTACCAGCCCAGAGATCTGACCAGTCTCCTCCCCACACTCTCTGGTGTATCTCATACATCAGGAGCCATCAGCCCCTATTATACTCCTGCTCTCCCCCTCACATCATGTCACTGTGTGTTACCAGCCCAGAGATCTGACCAGTCTCCTCCCCACACTCTCTGGTGTATCTCATACATCAGGAGCCATCAGCCTCTATTATACTCCTGCTCTCCTCTCACATCATGTCACTGTGTGTTACCAGCCCAGAGATCTGACCAGTCTCCTCCCCTCACTCTCTGGTGTATCTCATACATCAGGAGCCATCAGCCTCTATTATACTCCTGCTCTCCCCCTCACATCATGTCACTGTGTGTTACCAGCCCAGAGATCTGACCAGTCTCCTCCCCACACTCTCTGGTGTATCTCATACATCAGGAGCCATCAGCCTCTATTATACTCCTGCTGTCCTCTCACATCATGTCACTGTGTGTTACCAGCCCAGAGATCTGACCAGTCTCCTCCCCTCACTCTCTGGTGTATCTCATACATCAGGAGCCATCAGCCCCTATTATACTCCTGCTCTTTCCCCTCACATCATGTCACTGTGTGTTACCAGCCCAGAGATCTGACCAGTCTCCTCCCCACACTCTCTGGTGTATCTCATACATCAGGAGCCATCAGCCCCTATTATACTCCTGCTCTCCCCCTCACATCATGTCACTGTGTGTTACCAGCCCAGAGATCTGACCAGTCTCCTCCCCACACTCTCTGGTGTATCTCATACATCAGGAGCCATCAGCCTCTATTATACTCCTGCTCTCCTCTCACATCATGTCACTGTGTGTTACCAGCCCAGAGATCTGACCAGTCTCCTCCCCTCACTCTCTGGTGTATCTCATACATCAGGAGCCATCAGCCTCTATTATACTCCTGCTCTCCCCCTCACATCATGTCACTGTGTGTTACCAGCCCAGAGATCTGACCAGTCTCCTCCCCACACTCTCTGGTGTATCTCATACATCAGGAGCCATCAGCCTCTATTATACTCCTGCTGTCCTCTCACATCATGTCACTGTGTGTTACCAGCCCAGAGATCTGACCAGTCTCCTCCCCTCACTCTCTGGTGTATCTCATACATCAGGAGCCATCAGCCCCTATTATACTCCTGCTCTTTCCCCTCACATCATGTCACTGTGTGTTACCAGCCCAGAGATCTGACCAGTCTCCTCCCCACACTCTCTGGTGTATCTCATACATCAGGAGCCATCAGCCCCTATTATTCTCCTGCTCTCCCCCTTCACATCATGTCACTGTGTGTTACCAGCCCAGAGATCTGACCAGTCTCCTCCCCACACTCTCTGGTGTATCTCATACATCAGGAGCCATCAGCCTCTATTATACTCCTGCTGTCCTCTCACATCATGTCACTGTGTGTTACCAGCCCAGAGATCTGACCAGTCTCCTCCCCTCACTCTCTGGTGTATCTCATACATCAGGAGCCATCAGCCCCTATTATTCTCCTGCTCTCCCCCTTCACATCATGTCACTGTGTGTTACCAGCCCAGAGATCTGACCAGTCTCCTCCCCACACTCTCTGGTGTATCTCATACATCAGGAGCCATAAGCCCCTATTATACTCCTGCTCTCCCCCTCACATCATGTCACTGTGTGTTACCAGCCCAGATATCTGACCAGTCTCCTCCCCACACTCTCTGGTGTATCTTATACATCAGGAGCCATCAGCCCCTATTATACTCCTGCTCTCTCCCTCACATCATGTCACTGTGTGTTACCAGCCCAGATATCTGACCAGTCTCCTCCCCACACACTCTGGTGTATCTCATACATCAGCAGCCATCAGCCCCTATTATACTCCTGCTCTCCCCCTCACATCATGTCACTGTGTGTTACCAGCCCAGATATCTGACCAGTCTCCTTCCCACACTCTCTGGTGTATCTCATACATCAGGAGCCATCAGCCCCTGTTATACTCCTGCTCTCCCCCTCACATCATGTCACTGTGTTACCAGCCCAGAGATCTGACCAGTCTCCTCCCCACACTCTCTGGTGTATCTCATACATCAGGAGACATCAGCCCCCTATTATACTCCTGCTCTCCCCCTCACATCATGTCACTGTGTGTTACCAGCCCAGAGATCTGACCAGTCTCCTCCCCACACTCTCTGGTGTATCTCATACATCAGGAGACATCAGCCCCTATTATACTCCTGCTCTCCCCCTCACATCATGTCACTGTGTGTTACCAGCCCAGAGATCTGACCAGTCTCCTCCCACACTCTCTGGTGTATCTCATACATCAGGAGGCATCAGCCCCTATTATACTCCTGCTCTCCCCCTCACATCATGTCACTGTGTGTCACCAGCAGCCATACTGTGTGCTAGCAGTACCTCTGCCTATAGTATTACATGCCAGGTATTCAATGAGAGTGTCTGTATTAGCACATGCCGGTCTATATATAAACCACTCCTTTTTCTCTAACATCCATAAGGGATACTGGGGAGCACTTAGTACGATGGGGTACTGATGGAGTCCAAAGGAGCCTGTGCACTTTAAATATTTTCCACTGGGTGTGCTGGCTCCTCCCCCTATGCCCCCTCCTACATCCAGTTTAGTAAAATGTGCCCTCAGGAGAGGATGCCACTCTGGAGCTCCAGAGGATTTTCTTCAGTTTATTTTAAACGTTGTTGTTGTCGGTATGCTGTTTGGGCAATAGTATAACAGTATACCTGCACTGAGGGAGTTGGGGGGGGGGGGGGGGGTTACCGGTCTCTTCAGGCATCAGAGCCGCTTCCCCGCTGCAGAACCACCGTACTGAGAGGTTGTTGGTACCGCAGGGCATTGCGCCTTACCAAACGCAATCGCAGCACGCCGCACACCCCTAACAATGCCGGGAGGTGAGAAGAGTGGTGAGTACAAACCGGGGGACCCACAAGGGTGCGATCGCAGGGGCGGCATACGGACGCTCTACGGAGGGATCCGCTATAACCCCCTGTGTACACTGGCCAGCGGTGGTGGAAACAGGCATTCATGTTACATTTTACACCTGTTAGGAGACATTGCCAGTATAAATATATGCGTATCTCCGGCGCCATTACAGGGGGCGGAGCTTCCTTAGAGCGAGACCAGTGGCGTTTTGGTGCTTTCCTCTAATTACAGCTGCAGCAGCAAGGACACACAGCTCCTGCAGACACTCAGGATACACAGGAAACTGGGACAGGGGTGTAAATAAGGGGGAGAGCCGCTATTATACACACTATAGTGTCCTAAAAATAAAGATAATAAACAACCCCCCCCTCCCTAGTTCAGGGCCACATAAGCGTGGGCTGCCTGATCTACTCTCAGAAACTGAGGATGAGGTACAGGAGGAGGGGGAGGAATGGTATCCTATTACAGAGGACTCACCTTCTGAACAGGGTATTGAGCGCCTTATACTTGCTATCAGGGATGTGATAAAAGTCCTATTGGAAGACGCTGCCGTACAGCAGTCGTTTTTCTAATCACAGAAAAATAAGATTTTAAACATACCGGTAAATCTTTTTTATGAGCAATAGACGGGCTTCGCAGGAGACATGGGCACTTTAAGAAAGAATTTAGTTCTGGGTGTGCACTGGCTCCTCCCTCTATGCCCCTCTTCCAGACCTCAGTTAGAGAAACTGTGCCCAGAGGAGACGGACAGTACGAGGAAAGGATTTTGTTAATCCAGGGCAAGACTCATACCAGCCACACCAATCACACCGTATAACTTGTGACAACAACCCAGTTAACAGTATGAAAAACAACGTAGCATCAGTTCAGCACCGATGCAACTATAACATAACCCTTATTGAAGCAATAACTATATACAAGTCTCGCAGAAGTAGTCCGCACTTGGGACGGGCGCCTAGCATCCTCTACGGACTACAAGAAAAAGATTTACTGGTAGGTTTAAAATCTTATTTCTCTAACATCCTAGAGGATGCTGGGGACTCCGTAAGGACCATGGGGATTATACCAAAGCTCCCAAACGGGCGGGAGAGTGCGGATGACTCTGCAGCACCGATTGAGCAAACATGAGGTCCTCCTCAGCCAGGGTATCAAACTTATAGAATTTTGCAAAAGTGTTTGAACCCGACCAAGTAGCAGCTCGACACAGCTGTAGTGCCGAGACCCCTTGGACAGCCGCCCAAGAAGAGCCCACTTTCCTAGTGGAATGGGCCCTGACCGATTTAGGTAATGGCAATCCTGCCCTAGAATGCGCCTGCTGAATCGTGTTACAGATCCAGCAGGCGCTTGGAGATGCTTTGAAGCAGGGTCACCAAGCTTGTTGGCTGCATACAGGATAAATAGTGCCTCTGTTTTCTGGACTCTAGCCGTTCTGGCTACATACATTTTCAAAGCCCTGACCACATCAAGGGACTCGGAATCCTCCAAGTCACGTGTAGCTACAGGCACCACAATAGGTTGGTTCATATGAAAAGATGATACCACCCTTGGCAGAAATTGTGGACGGGTCCGCAATTCTCCTCTATCCACATGGAAAACCAGATAGGGGCTTTTATGTGACAAAGCTGCTAATTCTGACACTCGCCTAGCCGAAGCTAGGGCTAATAACATGACCACCTTCCACGTGAGATATTTCCGCTCTACCGTTTTAAGTGGTTCAAACCAGTGTGACTTTAGGAAACTTAACACCATGTTCACTCCCTTTACAAAAGTCTGAACTTCTGGGAGAGAAGCCAATTCTTTTTGAAAGAAAATGGATAGGGCCGAAATCTGGACCTTAATGGAGCCTAATTTAAGGCCCAAATTCACTCCAGTTTGTAGGAAGTGAAGGAAACGGCCCAGATGGAATTCTTCCGTAGGAGCATTCTTGGTCTCACACCAAGAAACATATTTTCGCCATATACGGTGATAATGTTTTGCTGTTACTTCCTTCCTAGCCTTTATCAGCGTAGGAATAACCTCAACCGGAATGCCTTTTTCTGCTAGAATCTTGGAACAGACAGGGCCCCTGTTGCAACAGGTCCTGTCTTAGAGGAAGAGGCCACGGATCCTCTGTGAGCATTTCCTGCAGATCTGGATACCAGGTCCGTCGTGGCCAATCTGGAACAATGAGGATTGTTCTCACTCCTTTTCTTCTTATTATCCCCGACACCTTGGGTATGAGAGGAAGAGGAGGAAATACATAGACTGACCGGAACACCCACGGTGTCACTAGGGCGTCTACCGCTACTGCCTGAGGGTCTCTTGACCCGGTGCAATACCTCTGTAGCTTTTTGTTGAGGCGGGACGCCATCATGTCTACCTGTGGCAGTCCCCACCGACTTGCAATCTGTGCGAAGACTTCCTGATGAAGTCCCCACTCTCCCGGGTGTAGGTCATGTCTGCTTACGAAGTCTGCTTCCCAGTTGTCCACTCCCGGAATGAACACTGCTGACAGTGCGCTTACATGATTCTCCACCCAGCGAAGAATTCTGGTGGCTTCTACCATCGCCACCCTGCTCCTTGTGCCGCCATGGCGGTTTACATGAGCCACTGCGGTGATGTTGTCTGACTGAATCAGAACCGGTTGGTCGCGAAGCAGGGACTCCGCTTGACGTAGGGCGTTGTATATGGCCCTTAGTTCCAGGATGTTGATGTGAAGGCAAGTCTCCTGACTTGACCACAGCCCTTGGAAATTTCTTCCCTGTGTGACTGCCCCCCACCCTCGGAGGCTTGCATCCGTGGTCACCAGGACCCAGTCCTGAATGCCGAATCTGCGACCTTCGAGAAGGTGAGCACTCTGCAGCCACCACAGCAGAGACACCCTGGCCCTGGGGGATAGGGTGATTAACCAATGCATCTAAAGAAGTGATCCGGACCACTTGTCCAGTAAGTCCCATTGGAAGGTCCTCGCATGGAACCTGCCGAAGGGAATGGCCTCGTATGATGCCACCATTCTTCCCAGGAGTCGAGTGCAGTGATGCACTGACACCTGTTTTGGTTTTAATAGATTCCTGACCAGTGTCATGAGCTCCTGAGCTCTCTCAATCGGGAGATAAACCCTTTTCTGGTCTGTGTCTAGGATCATGCCTAGGAGAGGCAGATGAGCTGTAGGAACCAACTACGACTTTGGAATATAGAGAATCCAGCCGTGTTGCCTTTACACTTCCAGAGAAAGTGATACGCTGTTCAGCAACTGCTCTCTTGATCTCGCTTTTATGAGGAGATCGTCCAAGTACGTGATAATAGTGACACCTTCCTTCCGCAGGAGCACCATCCTTTTCGCCATTACCTTGGTGAATATTCTCGGGGCCGTGAAGAGACCAAACGGCAACGTCTGAAATTGGTAATGACAATCCTGTACCGCATTTCTGAGGTACGCCTGATGAGGTGGATAAATGGGGACATGAAGGTATGCATCCTTTATGTCCAGAGTCACCATAAAATCTCCCCCTTTTAGGCTTACAATGACCGCTCTTAGCGATTCCAACTTGAACCTTTTCAGGTATGTGTTCAGGGATTTTAAATTCAATATGAGTGACCGAACCGTCTGGTTTCTGGACTACAACATGGTCGAATAATAACCCCCTCCTTGTTGAATGAGGGGAACCTTGACCTCCACCTGTTGAAGATACAATTTGTAAATTGCAGTTAACACTGTTTCCCTCTCGTGGGGGGAAGGCGGCACGGCCGTCGGTGAGGGGGCATCTCCTCAAAGTCCAGCTTGTATCCCTGAGACACAATATCTATTGCCCAGGGATCTAACAGGGAGTGAACCCACTTGTGGCGTGCCCCCACCGGGCCTAGCTCTGCCTGTGGAGCCCCAGCGACATGCGGTGGATTTTGTAGAGGCCGGGGAGGACTTCTGTTCCTGTGAACTAGCTGTGTTGTGCAGCTTCTTTCCTCTGCATCCGCCTCTGGCAAGAAAGGACACACCTTGGACTTTCTTGTTTCTTTGTTCGAAAGGCTGCATTTGATAATGTCGTGCTTTCCTAGGCTGTGCAGGATATAAGGCAAAAAAATCAGAATTACCAGCTATAGCTGTGGAGACCAGGTCCGAGAACCCTTCTCCACACAATCCTCAGCCTTCCATATGCCTCTTAAGTCGGCATCATCTGTCCATTGCATATTCTACAGGACACGTCAAGCAGAAATCGACATAGCTTTGACCCTAGGACCCAGTAGACTCATGTCTCTTTGGGCATGTTTTATATATATATATATATATATATATATATATATATATATATATATATAGGAATCAAGAATAAAGCGGCACTCAGGAGACTTCAATAAGGTGGAACAAGCGGGTGCTTTATCAACGTTTCGGGGCACGGGACCCCGTCTTCAGGACACACATCGTGAATAAAGTGCAAAAGTGACAAATAAATACCTTACCTGGACGAGTCACCGGCCGTCCTCATCACGCCTCCTTTCGGTTTCCGGGATCCAAGCTTCCGGTCTCCTCACCTCACAGCTGACCGGATGCCAGCTCACCAGGCCGTCCCAAGGGGGCGTGGGGGAGTGTTGCCATGATACGCCTGACAACAAACGACACATCACATTGTAATCAAAGCAAAACAAAAGCGTGAACAATACTCATTGTGTATGACAGGCATCTGCTTGCACAGGCCTGAATGCATGAACACCTATAACTAAAACACTGTTTGCAATCATCTGAGTAAAGTGTCAGTGCTAAAGTGCAAATAGAATTAAAAAACATTAAAAACAGCAGTCTGAGCACTGTGTAACTACTAAAGAAACTATCACTTTCAGTTAATTAAAATTGTGGTTGCCAGGTCACCACCAATGTGCCACTGTTGCATATACAATTAATGCCCAGTGTGTTGGCACTTAGTGTAAACATGGCGACCGTGGGGAGTTCTGCTGCATAAAAGAGACTGGTTCTCTGGTGTACATATTAAATGCCCTGTCCGGGCCCCTGAGATCTGCGGGGATGCTGTTAAATCTTGCCAAGGGCTTATATAAAATTGCTCATGCCTAATGACTCATTCAGCCCTTTTGGACTGAGTGTGTTAAGGGTTATAATCCACCTGGTCTCAAGTTGTAACAACCGCTTGGCTCTATCACCGCCCCTTGCTGAAAATGGGGCCTGATCTATAATGCGATATCTCAGTGTGGCAAGACTATGTTTGGCTAGAGCAAAATGCCTGGCTACAGGCTGCTCACTGGAACCTGTATTTAATGCTGCCCGTATTGCTGATCTGTGCTGAGTCATACGAACTTTGAAGCTACACTCCGTCTTCCCTACGTAACATAAACCGCAAGGGCACTTTAAGAGGTAGACCACGTATTTTGAGTTGCAGTCCACTGACACTCGGATCTCAATCTTTCTACCCGTGTACGGGTGCTGGAATGAATCTCCAGGTGTCAGAAAATTGCATGTGGTGCATCCACATTTGTAGCAGCCATTCTTTCTTTTCAGAAAGTGTGGAGTGGTAGTAGTTTTACGTGATACATCTGTCTTCACTAGCAAACTCCTCAGATTTTTACTCCTGGTGTAACTGGGCATGAGTCTCCTATCCTTTAACATCCACAATTCTGGATCAGATTGGATGATTGGCCATAGTTCTTTGGCTTTTCTAGCTGTGTAGCTGCTGGCTGTATTAAATTGGTTGACCCAAGGAAATATCTCTTTCTTGGGTACATCCTCTTTGCTTGCAAGGAGAGCCTGCCGGGGTTTCTCCAGTGCTTTGGCCCTCGCTTGTTCCAGCAGGTCCCTGGGGTATCCCCTCTCTAAGAATTTAGCCACCATTGAATTTAGTTGTTCATCCCGACTGCTTGGATCGTTATTGATCCTACATACTCTCAGCATCTGTGAGTACGGCAGTCCATATACTGTGGCTTTGGGATGGAAGCTATCGAACCTGAGTATTGTGTTACGGTCTGTCTCCTTGGTGTATAATGAGGTACAGATCTTTCCATTTTCATTAGAAATCCGTACGTCTAAAAAATGTATCTGATGTGCATCCACCACCATCGTGAATTTTACTGGACTGGCTGAGGCATTATGTGTACTGATCAGATCATCAAGTATTTCCCTTGGGCCTGCCCAGATGACCAGCAGGTCGTCTATATACCTTGTATACAGAATGAGATGCTTAGAAATACTTGGTTGTGACAAAAATAACTCTTGATCTATTTCCCACATGAATGTGTTCGCGAACGACGGGGCCACACAGGACCCCATCGCACACCCGGTGAGCTGTAAATAAAATTTGTTATCATATAAAAAATAATTGTGCTTGAGAGTAAACTCGAGAAGTGCCAAAAAGAAATCCAGATCCGGTCCAGTGTACAATGGGTTATTGGTGATCAGAGCCCTCACTGCTCGCAATCCCAGGTGGTGGGGGATGCACGTATATAAACTAGACACATCAACAGTTGCCAAGGAAGCAGTGACCGGAATGGTTTTCAACAACTCCAGTCTCCTTATCAATGTTGACGTGTCTTTAAGGTGCGTGTGAGTGGCTTGTATGCAAGGTTGCAGAAAAGCGTCTAAATAGACCGATAGTGATTCACACAGTGAGCCCCTGGCAGAAATGATGGGCCTGCCCGGGGGATTGGTGGCATCCTTGTGTATCTTTGGAATTACGTAAAATAAGGGTGTAATAGGATGTGGTCTGCTTAATGCCCTATGTACTGCCGGAGAGATAATGCCTTCCGTCACGGCTTCAGTTAGCAGTCCTTCCAGCTCTTTTTGGAACTTTTCGGTCGGGTCGTTGCTGAGACAGACATAAGTGGAGGTGTCGCCAAGGAGTCTGGAGCATTCTACTTTGTATTTGTCCAAGTCCATGATAACTATAGAACCTCCCTTGTCTGCACCCCGAATGACTATGTTGTCATTATTCCTCAACTCCTTGAGTGCTGAATGTTCATCTCTTGTTAGATTAGAGTGTCCATAACTGGTGTGTTGTTCGATAGATGACTCCAGCATACGGTTAAACGTTTTGATTGATGCATTGGTTGATGTTGGTTCAAACTGAGATTTGGGCATAATTTTTCGAAGAGATGCAGGTATACCGGAGTCAGTGGTCTGACTGGTTGCCTGGGGGAGTTTACCGAAATATTCTTTTAATTTGAGGTTTCGTTGTAATCTATAAGAGTCTATCTTCCACTGCACTAAATCAGGTTTATGTGTGGGTACATATGATAGACCTTTGCTTAATACTCCCACCATCTCCGTTGTTAGAGGGAAAGACGAAAGGTTGAAGATCACTTGCGTGTTGCCTTTGGAGGTTTCCTGTCTGATCCGGCTCCTCTCCCTCCGCCTTGTTTGGCCCCCCCTCCTTGTGGGCCTGTTTTTCTGCCTGTTGTGCCAGCCCGTATACGTGCCCCTAAAGGGATGTCCTGTGTTCTATCTCCTCGGGCAGAGGGGCCTTCGTCATTATCACTAGCGGAGGTGCTGGAGAATTGAACCGTCCGTCTCCTCCTTGCTGGAGCTCTACCACCTTGCTGCTGCTGCTGAGTTTTAACCCCCAGCCAGGAATATACAGTATGTTGTGCATAATCCTGCTGCACTCGGGCCAACTTCTGTTTCTTGTATCTTATCAAATCCCGTTGATATTGTTCCACCTGCGTGGTTAGCTTCTCCATCCACTTAATAGAGGTATCAGATGTTAAACTTCCCCCATGTTGCGTTTCAAATGCATTGATCTTTTCTTTGGTGTTACTCAGTTCTTTCTTGGACTCTTCTATCACCAGAAGTATTAGGTCCATAGAACATTTGTTTAATATGGAGACTGCTGTTTTTAATGTTTTTTAATTCTATTTGCACTTTAGCACTGACACTTTACTCAGATGATTGCAAACAGTGTTTTAGTTATAGGTGTTCATGCATTCAGGCCTGTGCAAGCAGATGCCTGTCATACACAATGAGTATTGTTCACGCTTTTGTTTTGCTTTGATTACAATGTGATGTGTCGTTTGTTGTCAGGCGTATCATGGCAACACTCCCCCACGCCCCCTTGGGACGGCCTGGTGAGCTGGCATCCGGTCAGCTGTGAGGTGAGGAGACCGGAAGCTTGGATCCCGGAAACCGAAAGGAGGCGTGATGAGGACGGCCGGTGACTCGTCCAGGTAAGGTATTTATTTGTCACTTTTGCACTTTATTCACGATGTGTGTCCTGAAGACGGGGTCCCGTGCCCCGAAACGTTGATAAAGCACCCGCTTGTTCCACCTTATTGAAGTCTCCTGAGTGCCGCTTTATTCTTGATTCCTCTGTATGTACGGACCGCCTGTCCGGAGTGAGGGCACCGGAGCACATTCAACCTTTGCTGCACACCACTGTGAGTGCCGGACCAGGTCTTTGTGTGTGTGTATGTGTATATATATATATATATATATATATTTCTTTTTCATCCACTAGGGGTCACTGGAGTACTCTTGGGATATGGACGGCTTCCACAGGAAGTAGGCACTGAATAAATTAATTTTGGGACTATACCTCCCCTCCATATCCCTGAGTACCTCAGTGTTTTTTCTGTGCTCGACACAGTCAGTAGGCTTGTGGCTTTGCTGCCACAGAGGTCCACATTTCATTGGATTTTTTTTCTAAGTTTTTTCTTTTTTCAACGATTTTCAACATCCCTTCCCCCCCTTCCAATAGGTGGGTCCGGGATAAGTGAAGGCTGCTTTAGCAGCTGTGGGTGTCGGACCTCTCAAAAAAGAGCTCCCTCACTACCACCTGCAGGACTAAAACCTGCAGTAAAGGCTGGACGGAACTTACAGAGAAGACCCGTCATAGCCCTCACCACAGGGTCCAGGTATGTTGAACGGGGCGGTCAGCTCACGCTGCCGCCCCACTGTGTGGGACACTGTGTGTGTGTGTGTGTGTGTGGCCCAGGCCCTCGATGCCGCTTCGGGCTCCCTCTCCACCATGGCCCGGCTCCGTGTATAGAGAACGGTATACGGAGCATGGGGGGACACACAAATGAGAGTCAAAAGGCAGGTTTCTTAGCCTAGTGAGTAACTTTGCTGCCACAGTGATGTTCCCTGCACACAGAAATGTCAGGGTCACTGGATAAAATCTCATGATTAAACTCTTATTGATAAGGGAATACAGCAGAGCTGCATATGTTTTACAAAAGGCTATGAAGTCCTGGTTAAAGCAAGATTAACCATGTTTCCTGTTGTATTTCCAGAAATTCCTGTGTTACATCTCTCCTCCATTGAAGGCGCAGGGGTGTTAAGGGGAATTTGGGAGCAGGCATATGGCTGGCGTGCACTGCACTTGGCCAGATATAATAGAGACACCTTAGTGCTATTTACTGAGTCGTGCAAGTTGTCGGTCTTTGTTTTTGTTTTGGTTGTATTGTCTGTCTGCATGAGTAAGACACCAGCAATTACTGATAAGCAGTTTCCCTGCCATGTCTAAAACATGGATATACATAATTATTTATATCATAACTGTTTATAATGATATTATCCTAAACACTGCAAATCTGATTCATGGTTGTGGCAGCCAAATACTGGTTTTGTTCATTTGTTGTAAAGTAAGTATATTATAACAATTGTAAAGCACATGGTGCTTATAAATCAGTATCTGTGGAGCCGTGTGAGTTCACTCACCTGCAGCAGCTTTGGCTTAAATCACTTGGCCACACCACACTGGATACGCCCAATCTCTTCTGATTTTGGAAGCTAAGCAGTGTTGGGCCTGATTAGCCACCTGGGAGTACAAGGTGCTGTAGGTATTTTTAATCTACAGCCACACCACACTGGATACGCCCAAACTCATCTGAGCTTGGAAGCTAAGCAGGGTTGCATACTGTTTTACCATCTGGGAAACTGGTGATCCAACTAGATTGCATACTAATACATGCTAGTTTAAACTGTTAAAAATAGCTCAGTTTGGGCTTACACTATCAATATAAACCTACTATAGGTTTTACAGTCAGGATAGCTCTCCAGAGCGCGCTCCCGGCGCCGGCCACTAGAAGGGCCCATTAACTAAGCTGTGGTCAAGCAGCAGTCATCTCAGGTTTTAAGCCTGTGAGAGGTCACATTTAGTTCAGACTTGTAAAAATGTGTTATACCTGTGTACAGAATATGTGTATAGGGGATCTACAGCCACACCACACTGGATACGCCCAATCTCAACTGATTTTGGAAGCTAAGCAGTGTTGGGCCTGGTTAGTACCTGGATGGGAGACCACCTGGGAATACAAGGTGCTGTAGATACTATGTGTGTATATATATATATATAGATATATATATATTTATTAAAGTCTGAACATGTGTGAATATACATTGTTGTATATATGTATATATAATATGCTGACATTAAAAGTCTATTTTGCAGTAAGCAAGAATAATTGATCAGCACTCAGTGCTTATTAACACTATCTGTTGAGCACTGCAGACATGGCCACACCACAGCAGTTTTGCTTTTTGTTTTTACAGGTGGCTCGGTAGCCAAGTGGTTAGGCTTTCCGGCCACAGTGAACATTGTGTTTGCATGAACACTGGTTCAGATCCTGGTTTAACAGGTGTTTAAAAAAAAAAAAAAAATATTTTTTTCTTTTCTTTTAATGTTACTTCCTGGTTCTTTCTCGGAAGTTGCTGCCCTACAACACTTAGACTCTGGAGGAGCGGGGTGTTGTTAGGAGTTTAATTTATTAAATTGTTTTTGTACAGCATGACTCTACAGGAAGATTCACTATTGCTGGTAACCACATGCACGGTAATGCAGGTTTATACACACGTTATTTCCGTGGTGTACTTACTGGTTGGAGTACATGATCTCTTGCACTTACATGTGCAGCAGAGTACTGCAATGGATGCATGCTGGGCCCATAACCCAGAGGTAGGCAGATTGAAACTATCCTCTGCTATATGCATTTATGCATAATCAAACAAGCAGCTTCGCTGCAAAGTCGGTCACACAGTGTATCGGACAAATACGAATCTGGGCCAGTGGCGCAATGTATAACGCATCTGACTATGCATAACAAGATTGTAGGTTCGTCTCCTACCTGGCTTGTTTAAATTGCCGTGATCATATAGTGGTTAGTACTCTGTGTAAAGACTGCACAGACAGTTTCAGTTAGATTGTTGCGGTCGATTGCCACCAGCCCTCATAGCACCAAGCCAGTACGTCAGGTTCTCAGCGAAGGCTGAACAATTTCCAATCAGAGACAATTGCATTTATTGGGGGTTTTACTACATATCGGAGTATACCCTACACAGCAGTAGGGCTGTTGCTTCGCCCTGCTTTGGTAAGGGTTTGAGGTAACAAGGCTGTAGTGGCAGGGCATTCCGGTTCAGGTTTGCCCTAAATAAAGACCACCTTACACTTCTTGCTGCCTACAGCGTCTTTGGACGTTGGCAGTTGGTTCTTGCGTTCTAGCTTCGCTAGTAGCGCATAACGTCCACTTTGGCTACGTTCCTAACAGGCGGAGTCGGATTCCAAACGAGATAGATCGCAGACCAAGTGGGGAGGAAAATCTGATTTCCTACCATTGTCTACGCGAATTTCTGGATGATTCCGTCTCAACGACTTCAAATCCTAAGTATGATTCTCAATACGGTAAATCAAAGAATTTACATACCCGAACAGAAAGTACAGGTCATTCGTCATCTGGTACAATTAGTGCTCAAGCCACGCACAGTCTCGGTCACTTGGGCATTCGCCTATTAGACAATGGTGGCGGCTTTCGAAGCGCTTCAGTTCGGAGGACTTCACTCTCGTCCTTTTCAATTGGATGTGTTCGCACAGTGGTCGGGCTCGCATCTGCAGATTTACTGCAGAAGTGAGGTTGTCTCCAAGGACCAGAGAGTCTCTACTCTGGTGGCTCAAAGTACAGAATCTAACCGCAGGGAAACGGTTCGGTGCCTGGAATTGGATAATTCTCACGGCGGACGCAAGTCTCAGAGATTGGGGAGCTGTAGTTCAAAATTATCAGCTCCATGGTCTCTGGGCGGATCACGAAAGATTGCTGCCTATAAATGTCCTGGAACTCCGGGCAACTTACAATGCGCTACTATAAGTAGTGCACGGGCTGCAGGCTCAGGCTGTTCAGGTGCAGTCAGACAATGCGACAGCAGTCGCATACATCAACAAACAAGGAGAAACGAAAAACCGGAGGGCAATGCGGGAGGTACAGATGTGTCCACATGCTGCTCCAGAAGTGGAGTTACCCGCAGGTGGACCTGGTGGCATCTCGCCGCAATCATCAAACGCCCCAGGTCGTGTCCAGAACGAGAGATCCAAAGGCAGTGGCGGTGGATGCTCTCTCAATCGCGTGGCCATACAGTCTCGTGTATCTATTTCCACCATTTCCGCTGCTCCCTCTGTGGCTAAAACGGATCAAAGGAGAGTCCGTCACAGTTATACTAGTGACGCCTCTTTGGCCTCCGGAGAGCTTGGTTCTCGGATCTCCGCGGTCTACTCGCAGTCTGTCTTTGGCCGCTCCCACTACGTTCGGACCTGTTACAGCAGGGTCCATTCCTCTTACCCGATTTAGCGCAGCCACGTTTGACGGGGTGGCTGTTGAGACAGCCCTCTTAAGAGAGGGCATTCCAGAATCGGTTATTCCAACCATGTTACAAGCTAGGAAGCCGGTTACGGCAGCTCATTATTACAGAATTTGGCGTGCCTATGTAGGTTGGTGTGAAGCTCTGAAGTTTCCGACATCATCTTTTAAGTTATCCCGTCTTTTGTTATTTCTACAGATGGGGTTAGATGGAGGTCTGAGTTTATCCACACTAAAGGTGCAGATATCGGCGGCGTCCATTTATTTTCATAGTAGATTGGCCCTATTGCCGTCGGTTCACACCTTTTAGGCAGGGTGTCCTCAGAGTTCAGACTCCATTCACTCTACCTACTGCGCCATAAGACTTGAATCTGGTTTTTAGATTTCTTAGTCTTTTTATGAACCCTTACAACAAGTGAATATTAAATTTCTCACTTGGGGAAACAATGTTTCTTTTAGCCTTAGCGTCAGCAAGGCGTGTTTCAGTTTGGGTGCTTTGTCGTGCAAACCACCGTATTTAGGTTTCATGATGACAGAGCGGAATTCCGAGCAAATTCTGCTTTTCTGCCAAAAGTAGTGTCATCTTTTCACATCAATCAACCAATAGTAGTTCCTATGTTAACAGGAGACTCTGGTAGGTGGATGTGGTACGCGCATTACGCATTTATGTATCCCGAACGTCGACCGTTTGTAAGACGGATACGTTGTTTACTCTCTATGATGCTGCCAAGATGGGTTGGCCAGCTTCTAGGCAGACCTTATCCAGTTGGATTAAAGTGACCATACGTCAGGCTTACCTTCATGCTAGGTTACAGCCACCTACATCGATAACAGCTCATTCCACACGTGCTGTGAGAACATCATGGTCAGCGAGTTGTGGAGCTTCTACGACACAGCGTTGCCGGGCGGCTACATGGTCTTCGGTGCACACGTTTGTGCGCCTCTACAAGTTTGATACGTTTGCGGCATCAGCATCTAGCTCTGGCCGTTTAGTGTTACAGGTGCCAAACAGCTCTCCCGCCACGGAGGAGACTTTGGTACATCCCAAGAGTACTCCAGTGACCCCTAGTGGATGAAAAAGAAAATAGGATTTTGGTACTTACCAGGTAAATCCTTTTCTTTGAATCCATAGGGGGCACTGGACGCCCACCCAGAGCGGTTTGGGGTAGGTTCAGTAGATCTTATGGTAACACACTTTCACCGACTGGTTCAGATTAACAAGTTATGGTGTCAACTGTTTAGTTGTCAGTAATGTTGGGTTAACTTTATTGTTGTCCGTTATGTTATATGTAATGCTCAATTGTCAACCTCTCTATCGCTCCTGTTCGGCTCAGTAAAAAACACTGAGGTACTCAGGGATATGGAGGGGAGGTATAGTCCCAAAATTAATTTATTCAGTGCCTACTTCCTGTGGAAGCCGTCCATATCCCAAGAGTACTCCAGTGCCCCCTATGGATTCAAAGAAAAGGATTTACCTGGTAAGTACCAAAATCCTATTATCTCTCTTAAGACAGCATCTTTAATATATATATCTCTATATATATATCTCTCTCTCTCTATATAT
>NW_026969476.1:17500-20000 GCF_028390025.1 Pseudophryne corroboree
AGCGGGGGGCGCCGCGCGCGCGGACCGTCGGGGCCCGGGGCCCTGCGTCCCACTTACTTTCGCCCGACGGGAATCGTTTCTTTTGTTTTTATCCGAGAGGACACACGGAATCTGCACCCCCCGCAGTGGCGTCAGGCGGCCACCGGGGGGCGCCGCGGCGGGGATCGGGGGGGGCGCCCGGGAGCCGCCTGCCCGTCCGCTGGGCCAAGGGGGCCGGGGCGGGTCACGCGCCGCCGTCCCCCCCCCGATCGTCTCGCTCCGAGCCGCCTCTGGCCACCGGGGGGCGCCGTCGGGTGGCGCGGGGGCGCCCCCGCCGCCCGCCGCCTCCCCCCGCACGCGTCGGGCCTCCCCCCGGGCCCCCGCGGGCCGGGGGACGCGGCCGGCGAGCGTCGGACTCCAGCGCGGAAGTGTCGCGGATGAGTGCGGACCGGGGCGCCCGCGGCCCAGCGGCACTTCCAGGGGCTCGGGGAGGAGATGGTTGAAGCCTGGGTGAAGCGCGCCCTCGGCCGTCCGTGTCGCTACCCGCCGGAGAACACCTCCGCCGGATCAGTAGGTACCAACGAGGCGAGCGAGAGAGCCGGGACTCTGTCCGGGGCCGAAAAGCCTGTTTCCCTGGAGCTTTTGCGAAAGGACCCGTGACAGAAGATGCGCGGAGCTCAGAGATCAGCATGGGCAGGGCCTTCTTGCATCCGATTTTGCCCAGGCAGGGCTCCAGGAACCGGGTTACAAAAAGCAAAAAGCCCTGGAGCTCAAACGAAAGGTTTAGTGACAAGATAGCCGTGGAGCTCCGATAACAGCATGGCAGGACCAGGATGGGGCCTATAAAGGGTCCACGGCGGGCATCCGTTGGAGCCCGACGTACGGGCCGGGCACGTCTCCTTCTCCCCCCGGTGGCAGCGCCCCCCGGCGGGCCAAATCGGGTACTGCAATTTGTGGAAGTTTCGCAGATGAGTGCGGACCGGGGCGCCCGCGGCCCAGCTGCACTTCCAGGGGCTCGGGGAGGAGACGGTTGAAGCCTGGGTGAAGCGCGCCCTCGGCCGTCCGTGTCGCTACCCGCCGGAGAACACCTCCGCCGGATCAGTAGGTACCAACGAGGCGAGCGAGAGAGCCGGGACTCTGTCAGGGGCCGAAAAGCCCGTTTCCCTGGAGCTCCTGCGAAAGGACCCGTGGCAGAGCAGGCACGGAGCTCGGAGAGCAGCAGGGCCGGAGCTCGGAGAGCAGCAGGGCCAGGGCTCCCTCCCTTCCATAGGCTGCCCAGGCAGGGCTCCAGGAGCCCGGTACCAGCTCTCCCCGTCCGACAGCCTCCTCTCTGGAAGCGGAGAGCGGACGCAGTCGGGCTCCCGGACCGGGGCCCTGGGAGAGGGTTTGGGAGAGCCCTGCCGGGAGCCACCGGGACGGGCCCGTGCGGACGGGTGCGCGGCGCCCCCCGGCGGTCGAAGGCGGAACCGCGGAGGTCTCTCTATCTCTCTCTCTCTCTCTCTCTCTTTCTCCGGGACTCCCGGCCTCCCGTTCCCCCGACTCCCCCTTCCGAGGCCGAGACGGGGCAGCGCCGGGCGTCCGGCGGAGCCCGGCGCCAGGCCCGGCCCGTCCCCCTCTTCCCCCGGCGGCAGCGCCCCCCGGCGGGCCGAATCGGGTACTGCAATTCGCGGAAGTTCAGCCGATGAGTGCGGACGGGCACCCCTCGGGCCGGGAGGCGGCTCCAGGAGCCCGGGGAAGCGTCGGAGGACGCTCCGCGAGAGCGTCGCGCGCGCCGCCCGTCCCGCTACGCCCGAGGGAACCGGCCAGAGAGCATCACAGGTGGCGAACAGAGTCAAGCCGGAAAAGAGAAAACGGAGGGCTGCGGTTGACGCGAGAGAAGGGCCCCACGTCTCCCATTTCCGCAACCCGATCGATGTGGCACCCCGCGCCCCGGCGGGGAGGGACGATCGCTCGGCCGGAACCCAGGGGTCTCGGCCGGCTCCAGGCGAACCCGACCCTCCCTCTGCCCACGGCGCGCCCGGAACCCCTCCGCCCGGAGAGGGCGTCCGGTCCCCAGGCGTCCGCCCGAGCGCTCCGGTCTCCGGAGCCGGGCGGGCCCCGCACCCGTACCCCGTGCGGCGCGGTCTGCTCCGTCCGCCGGCACCCGCAGGCGTCCGACGCCGCCAGGGGTGCCGGGGAAGCGTCCCCCTCGCCCAGCGAAGGGCGCTCGCCCCCGGACCCCGGCGGAGCACACGATTTCCCAGGAACCGAACGAGCGTCGCATCGAGATCCGAGGACGCGGCCAGCCCCGACGGCCGCTCCTCGCAAGCCCCAGGAGAGGGCCCTGCGCGCCGCCCCCGCTCCGGCGAGGCGGCCGCACGGAAGGGTTCGCCCGCCGGGCCTCCCCCGCCGCGGACGGGAGGGCCGGACGGGGCGGAGGTCAGAGCGAGAGAGAGAGAGAGCGCGGGAGAGGAGCCGAGTCTGGCGGCAGGGCGAGAGAGAAGCGCAGACTCGGAGCGAGACCGTCCAGGATGACGCAGGG
>NW_026969477.1:0-39059 GCF_028390025.1 Pseudophryne corroboree
AAGGGGGAAAAACCCCCTTTTATCTTCATTATGTTCCATAAAGTTTTCCCAAAGTGGCAAAAGCGAGAAGAGGTAATAGACTTCTGAAATCGGAGCCCAGTAGGCCTAACCGAACTAGGGAACTCCTCCCTTCTGAGGTCTCGTGAACAGTCACACGGGTAACCGAAACCAGTGTAAAATTGAACAAGGAAAAAAAAAAAAGGAGCCTGTTGAAGTAGACAGTCCCGTCGAGGTAGGAGCCAAGGCTCCTCTACTGACAACAGGCGTATCTGTATCTTCAAGTCATGCGTGGCCCAACCAGCGCCACCGAGAGGACTAGCACGCATAATCCCCTCCTGTGTTACTGAACATGAAGTAGAAATAGAAAAGGAGGCAGGATAGAATAACCAGAAAACTCCCCGGAGCCCTGAGGGCCTCCACGGCTACTGCCGTCCGAGAGTAATAAAGGGTTAAAGAGTCAGTCAGAACGCCCTGAGGTCGATCCGAAATCTCCGCCCACAGCGGACCAGCTGACAAAACTCCGGGGCATGTTCCCTCACCCAGGAGTCTGACCTGGTGGCTTGATCTGGAAACAAGATTGTTGTCCCCCGTACCGAGAGGAATGGAGGCGACCACTCATTACGTCGCAACTTGACTGAAGAAATAGAGTCTCTGGTGCCGAGGAATGAAAAAACCTCTGACGGACCGTGTTGAGAAACGTCTATGCGGAGCATAAATTGGATCTGTGTCGAATCAGAAGCTCGTGGATCCTCCGGATATTCAGAAGCCACCTAATGTACAGAGTGGGATAGTAGCAGTAAATTGTCCCATTAGGGAACCAACGTCACCCACTGCCCTTGAAAAAGAGTTATTCTGTTATCTTCCTAAACTCTGTGGGAGCGGAAGAGAGAAGAGTAAAGGACTTACAGTGAAAATGAGAATCCTGTTAAGGGGGAATCTGAGAAAAGCCTGTCCAACGGAAATCAGTAAACAGGCATCTCTGAAGACAAGGGACACGTAAAACTCCCTTTCTTGTTTAAACTAGCAATCACAGACTAAAAGGATTGTAAGGCCAGAATAGGCCTGTCCGAGCCACTTGGCTTCGGAACGTGAAAAGAAAACAAAGGCCTGAGAACTGTCCTAATTCAAATGATATGTGTAAAACAGGGATCAACACCCTTTGCGGTTAGAAACCTATGGAGCGCAGCCTGCAGTATGACTCTCTTGTCATCGTAAATCAGCCGACCCATGCCGAGGGACTCCTGAGACGGTTGTAACCGCCCAAGCCTTCTCCCATCGACCTGCGCCTACCCTGGGACCCTGCAGGTGTAATGGGTGTATAGGATGACATAAAATCAGACTGGACTGAGGATGTTGAACCTCTGCTTCAGCCTTTTTACCCTGAGAACCCCTGGCGACGAAGATATCACCCGTGTGGAGTCAAAAACCTGAAAGGGCACGAAACAATCTAAAGGGAAGACCAGTAAAGGTCTGTCTTGGAGCTGGGGCAGTAGTAGGAGAAATCAAAGTGGACCTACCTCCATTGATTCAAGAAATCCTGCAGAAAGTTCCTTCCCCAGAACCATCTGCCCCGTAGGATTTCATGTTTACTTGTCACTGTCGCAGCCCCAGAGGTCGTCGGGTTAAGACAGCCCAAGCGAAGATGCAGGGTCCGAGTCTGTAGACATGGAGACCTCCAAGGAACATAAAGCAGAATCGTGATTCTGACCTGTATCAAAGTATCAATTGATCCTGATGCGAAGCATCCTGTAACCTAGAGGACAATTGTTCCCCAACCTACCTGCTCCGGATACGGTAGAACCATGCTGCCGCATATGTCGATGGATCCCTGAGCAATGCTGAGCCACTCTGACTATATCACATTCTCCTCAGCACCATGTGCATTAAACTCACATAAATGCCTATTACACTATAACAGTGGCCGGGGAGCGGAGAATGCTGAGCCCGCTGTACAGAGCAGGAGTTAGCTCCGCCCCCCGGCTATGGCGCCTTATTGCAAAACTAAGCGGGAAGCGAGCTGTACCCTCCGCTGGGCCTGCGAGTCACCGCCGGGGGAGCGCTGAGCGCTGAGCCCGCTATACAGCGCTAGTAGAGCCCTGTATCTGCTAGCCGCCGCCGGGGAGTGTTGCGCTGAACAGAGCGCGAGTCGCCGCCTGGGAGCAGGGAGCGCTGAGCTCGCTCTACAGAGCGGGACTTAGCTCCGCCCCCTCCGTACAAGGCGCCAAATTTAAACATTGCTTTGCGCTCGAGCGGGATCCCTGTGCCGGCTCTGTGAGTCGCGCTGGAGTGGGTGCGGGGAGCTGGGGGAGCAGAGGGTTATCAGAATGACACACACCCGTTTTTCAGTCAGGGTTGTATAAACACATACTCAGCCTCCCCCAATCATCCTGTCTGTTTCTCCATGAGGAGGACAGGTAAGGATACAATAAAGTACATTACAGCCCCAGAGAGCCCTTCTGGAGTGGGTTGTACAACAATAAACAGATTGCTCTAAAAACATACATAGCCACCACAAATAGAGTATACTTCACTCACCACTGTGTTCTTGGTGGATCGGCCCCGACACACGCCGCACGCAGCGGCGTCCAGCCGGAATCTTCTGTGGTGGGGTGGTCCCGACACAAGCCGCACGCAGCGGTGTCCGACCATTTTTGATACTCACCGCTGCCATGCTGCCGGAATCTTCTGCTGGATGGAGTGGCCGCGACACGCGCCGCACGCAGCGGTGTCCGCCAACTCAGGAGAGCTCAGTGTCTCCCTCAGCCGGGGCCCATCCCTAGCCGCACGCAGCTGCGATGGGACCCCGCCGGCAGCTCCCACGGTGCAGACTGGCAGTGGCAGAGCTGCCAGTCTGTGAGTGTGTGTAAGAAAAATAAAATAATAAAGAAAAAAGAAGAAAATTCTTCAGCTAAACCCAAGTGAACCAGCTACCTCGGGCACTTAACTAAGACTGGCTTGGAGGGGAGATAGTAGGGGAGGAGCTAGCCACAGTGTGAGAATTTTTAAAGTGCCAGCTACCAATACCACCTACTATCTCCCCATTGTAACTACACTCCAGTGGCCCCTAGTGGATGAAGGAGAAATACAGTGACCAGACACCCCAGGTATATACTGCACCCACCCCCCCCCCCCCTGTATGACACGTGTGCCTGTGACAGTAATACAGTGACCAGACACCCCAGGTATATACTGCACCCCCCCCCCCCCCCCCTGTATGACACGTGTGCCTGTGACAGTAATACAGTGACCAGACACCCCAGGTATATACTGCACCCCCCCCCCCCCCCCCCCCTGTATGACACGTGTGCCTGTGACAGTAATACAGTGACCAGACACCCCAGGTATATACTGCCCCCCCCCCCCCCCCCCCCCCTGTATGACACGTGTGCCTGTGACAGTAATATAGTGACCAGACACCCCAGGTATATACTGCACCCCCCCCCCCCCCTGTATGACACCGTGTGCCTGTGACAGTAATACAGTGACCAGACACCCCAGGTATATACTGCGTCCTCCACCCCCCCCCCCCCCCCCCCCCCTGTATGACACGTGTGCCTGTGACACAGTAATACAGTGACCAGACACCCCAGGTATATACTGCACCCCCCCCCCCCCCCTGTATGACACGTGTGCCTGTGACAGTAATATAGTGACCAGACACCCCAGGTATATACTGCACCCCCCCCCCCCCTGTATGACACGTGTACCTGTGACAGTAATACAGTGACCAGACACCCCAGGTATATACTGCGTCCTCCCCCCCCCCCACCCCCCCACCCCCCCTGTATGACACGTGTGCCTGTGACAGTAATACAGTGACCAGACACCCCAGGTATATACTGCACCCCCCCCCCCCCCCCTGTATGACACGTGTGCCTGTGACAGTAATACAGTGACCAGACACCCCAGGTATATACTGCCCCCCCCCCCCCCCCCCTGTATGACGCCTGTGACAGTAATACAGTGACCAGACACCGGTTACCCCTGTGGCACCTCCTGTCACTCTGCTCCGGCATTGTGTTGCACGTCTGTGACTGAGGGCCTAGAGGCTGCGCACACACCACGGCGGGGACTCACCATCAGGCAGGTGGAGGATAAACCAGCCCTGGGACTGGCAATAGTGCAGGACATGGCACAACGACAGGCTCTTCCCCGTCCCATTCTTTCCATCTTCAGGACTGTGAAGGAAAACTCATCTCTGTCCCCTGCACCCCGACCAGAGTGATTAACCCTCATCCCTTACCCCTCTATAGGACATGCGGGGGGGGAATACACTGCGGGGGATCACTCATCTCTCACCCCCTCTACAGTACATGTGGGGGGGAATACACTGCGGGGGATTACTCTCATCTCTCACCCCCTCTATAGTACATGGGGGGGGGGGGGGGGGGGGGAATACACTGTGCGGGATTACACTCATCTCACCCCTCTATAGTACATGGGGGGGGGAATACACTGTGCGGGATTGCACTCATCTCACCCCTCTATAGTACATGGGGGGGGGGGGGGGGGGGGGAATACACTGCTGGGGATCACTCATCTCTCACCCCTCTATAGTACATGTGGGGGGGAATACACTGCGGGGGATCACTCATCTCTCACCCCTCTATAGTACATGTGGGGGGGAATACACTGCGGGGGATCACTCATCTCTCACCCCTCTATAGTACATGGGGGGGGGGGGGGGGGGGGGGGGGAATACACTGCGGGGGATCACTCCCATCTCTCACCCCTCTATAGTACATGTGGTGGGGAATACACTGCGGGGGATCACTCATCTCTCACCCCTCTATAGTACATGGGGGGGGGGGGAATACACTGCGGGGGGATCACTCATCTCTCACCCCTCTATAGTACATGGGGGGGGGAATACACTGCGGGGGATCACTCTCATCTCTCACCCCTCTATAGTACATGTGGGGGGGGGGGGGGGGGGAATACACTGCGGGGGATCACTCTCATCTCTCACCCCTCTATAGTACATACGGGGGGGGAATACACTGCGGGGGATCACTCATCTCTCACCCCTCTACAGTACATGGGGGGGGGGGGGAATACACTGTGCGGGATTACGCTCATCTCTCACCCCTCTATAGTACATGTGGGGGGGAATACACTGCGGGGGATCACTCATCTCTCACCCCTCTATAGTACATGTGGGGGGGGGGGGGGGGAATACACTGCGGGGGATCACTCTCATCTCTCACCCCTCTATAGTACATGTGGGGGGGAATACACTGCGGGGATTACTCTCATCTCTCACCCCTCTATAGTACATGTGGGGAGGGGGGGGGGGGGGGGAAATACACTGCGGGGGATCACTCTCATCTCTCACCCCTCTATAGTACATGTGGGGGGGAATACACTGCGGGGGATCACTCTCATCTCTCACCCCTCTATAGTACATGTGGGGGGGGAATACACTGCGGGGGATCACTCATCTCTCACCCCTCTTAGTACCATGTGGGGGGGAATACACTGCGGGGGATCACTCATCTCTCACCCCTCTATAGTACATGCGGGGGGGGGGGGGGAATACACTGCTGGGGATCACTCATCTCTCACCCCTCTATAGTACATGCGGGGGGGGGGGGGGGGAATACACTGCGGGGGATCACTCTCATCTCTCACCCCTCTATAGTACATGACCGTGGGGGGGAATACACTGCGGGGGATTCCCTCTATAGTACATGACGTGGGGGGGAATACACTGCGGGGGATTACTCTCATCTCTCACCCCTCTATAGTACATGTGGGGGGGGGGGGGGGGGGGGAATACACTGCGGGGGATCACTCTCATCTCTCACCCCTCTATAGTACATGTGGGGGGGAATACACTGCGGGGGATCACTCATCTCTCACCCCTCTATAGTACATGTGGGGGGGGGGGGGGGGGGAAATACACTGCGGGGGATCACTCTCATCTCTCACCCCTCTATAGTACATGTGGGGGGGAATACACTGCGGGGGATCACTCATCTCTCACCCCTCTATAGTACATGTGGGGGGGGAATACACTGCGGGGGATCACTCATCTCACCCCTCTATAGTACATACGGGGGGGGGGGGGGGGGGGAATACACTGCGGGGGATCACTCATCTCTCACCCCTCTATAGTACATGCGGGGCGGGGGGGGGGGGGAATACACTGCTGGGGATCACTCATCTCTCACCCCTCTATAGTACATGCGGGGGGGGGGGAATACACTGCGGGGGATCACTCTCATCTCTCACCCCTCTATAGTACATGACGTGGGGGGGAATACACTGCGGGGGATTACTCTCATCTCTCACCCCTCTATAGTACATGTGGGGGGGGGGGGGGGGAATACACTGCGGGGGATCACTCATCTCTCACCCCTCTATAGTACATACGGGGGGGGGGGGGGGGGGAAATACACTGCGGGGGATCACTCATCTCTCACCCCTCTATAGTACATACGGGGGGGGGGGGGGGGGGGAAATACACTGCGGGGGATCACTCATCTCTCACCCCTCTATAGTACATGCGGGGGGGGGGGGGGGGGAATACACTGCGGGGGATCACTCATCCCTCACCCCTCTATAGTACATGCGGGGGGGGGGAATACACTGCGGGGGATCACTCATCTCTCGCCCCTCTATAGTACATGTGGGGGGGGGGGAATACACTGTGCGGGATTACACTCATCTCTCACCCCTCTACAGTACATGGGGGGGGGGGGGGATACACTGCGGGGGATCACTCATCTCTCACCCCTCTATAGTACATGGGGGGGGGGGGGGGGGAATACACTGCGGGGGATCACTCATCTCTCACCCCTCTATAGTACATGTGGGGGGGAATACACTGCGGGGGATTACTCTCATCTCTCACCCCTCTATAGTACATGTGGGGGGGAATACACTGCGGGGGATTACTCTCATCTCTCACCCCTCTATAGTACATGTGGGGGGGGGGGAATACACTGCGGGGGATCACTCTCATCTCTCACCCCTCTATAGTACACGTGGGGGGGAATACACTGCGGGGGATCACTCATCTCTCACCCCTCTATAGTACATGTGGGGGGGAATACACTGCGGGGGATCACTCATCTCTCACCCCTCTATAGTACATGCGGGGGGGGGGGGGGGGGGGAATACACTGCTGGGGATCACTCCTCTCACCCCTCTATAGTACATGCGGGGGGGGGGGGGGGGGAATACACTGCGGGGGATCACTCATTTCTCACCCCTCTATAGTACATACGGGGGGGGGGGGGGGGGGGAATACACTGTGCGGGATTACGCTCATCCCTCATCCCTCTATAGTACATATGGGGGGGGGGGGGGGAATACACTGTGCGGGATTACGCTCATCTCTCATCCCTCTATAGTACATATGGAGGGGGGGGGGGGGGGAATACACTGTGCGGGATTACGCTCATCTCTCACCCCTCTATAGTACATACGGGGGGGGGGGCGGGGAATACACTGCGGGGGATTACTCTCATCTCTCATCCCTCTATAGTACATATGGGGGGGGGGGGGGGGAAATACACTGTGTGGGATTACGCTCATCTCTCACCCCTCTATAGTACATGTGGGGGGGGGGGGGGGGGGAATACACTGCGGGGGATCACTCATTTCTCACCCCTCTATAGTACATACGGGGGGGGGGGGAATACACTGTGCGGGATTACGCTCATCTCTCACCCCTCTATAGTACATACGGGGGGGGGGGGGCGGGGAATACACTGTGCGGGATTACGCTCATCTCTCACCCCTCTATAGTACATATGGGGGGGGGGGGGGGGGGGGATACACTGTGCGGGATTACGCTCATCTCTCACCCCTCTATAGTACATACGGGGGAGGGGGGATACACTGCGGGGGATTACTCTCGTCTCTCGCCCCTCTATAGTACATATGGGGGGGGGGGGATACACTGCGGGGGATCACTCATCTCTCACCCCTCTATAGTACATACGGGGGAGGGGGGGATACACTGCGGGGGATTACTCTCATCTCTCGCCCCTCTATAGGACATGCAGGGGGGGGGGGGGGGGATACACTGCGGGGGATTACTCTCATCTCTCGCCCCTCTACGGTACACGCAGGGGGGGGGGGGGGGGGGGGGAGAAGCGTCTGGGAGCCATACTCCTCGCCTACAGGGGGAGTCACAAGGCAGTCGCTGTGAGGGTTGCCCCGGGGTGACAGGAAGGATACACAGCAGGTAGCGCACGGCCGGCTGGGAGAAGTTGGTGTTCCTCAGGTACTGGATGACTTCCAGGGCCGGGCTCCGCACCATCAGACTGGTCTCATTGAAGGTCTTGCACTGGGAGGAGGAGAAGCAGAGTGAGTCCACACTCACCTGTCACAGGGAGAGCGCGCCCCCAGCCGGACACTCACCTGTAACTGGAACCGAGCCGGCAGACCGTAGGGGAAGGTGGTCCTAACCTTCTGAGAGGGAGAATGGTTGTAATACTGTCCTTCATGTGCCTCTGTGTGCCGGTCCTGGAGCAGACAGGAGCAAGAGTGACCCACAAACACAGCTCATCACTAGCCACGCCTACAGGGGGGGTCACAGGAGGTGGGAGAGAGGGGGCAGGAGATCCCAGCAGCAGCGCCACCACGTCAGGAGATCCCCAGCAGCAGCACGTCAGGAGATCCCCAGCAGCAGCACCACGTCAGGAGATCCCCAGCAGCAGCACCACGTCAGGAGATCCCCAGCAGCAGCAGCACCACGTCAGGAGATCCCCAGCAGCAGCAGCACCACGTCAGGAGATCCCCAGCAGCAGCAGCACCACGTCAGGAGATCCCCAGCAGCAGCACCACCACGTCAGGAGATCCCCAGCAGCAGCACCACCACGTCAGGAGATCCCCAGCAGCAGCACCACCACGTCAGGAGATCCCCAGCAGCAGCGCCACGTCAGGAGATCCCCAGCAGCAGCAGCGCCACGTCAGGAGATCCCCAGCAGCACCACGTCAGGAGATCCCCAGCAGCAGCACCACGTCAGGAGATCCCCAGCAGCAGCAGCACCACGTCAGGAGATCCCCAGCAGCAGCAGCACCACGTCAGGAGATCCCCAGCAGCAGCAGCACCACGTCAGGAGATCCCCAGCAGCAGCAGCACCACGTCAGGAGATCCCCAGCAGCAGCAGCACCACGTCAGGAGATCCCCAGCAGCAGCAGCACCACGTCAGGAGATCCCCAGCAGCAGCAGCACCACGTCAGGAGATCCCCAGCAGCAGCAGCACCACGTCAGGAGATCCCCAGCAGCAGCAGCACCACGTCAGGAGATCCCCAGCAGCAGCAGCACCACGTCAGGAGATCCCCAGCAGCAGCAGCACCACGTCAGGAGATCCCCAGCAGCAGCAGCACCACGTCAGGAGATCCCAGCAGCAGCAGCACCACGTCAGGAGATCCCCAGCAGCAGCAGCACCACGTCAGGAGATCCCCAGCAGCAGCAGCACCACGTCAGGAGATCCCCAGCAGCAGCAGCACCACGTCAGGAGATCCCCAGCAGCAGCAGCACCACGTCAGGAGATCCCCAGCAGCAGCAGCGCCACGTCAGGAGATCCCCAGCAGCAGCAGCGCCACGTCAGGAGATCCCCAGCAGCAGCAGCGCCACGTCAGGAGATCCCCAGCAGCAGCAGCGCCACGTCAGGAGATCCCCAGCAGCAGCAGCGCCACGTCAGGAGATCCCCAGCAGCAGCGCCACGTCAGGAGATCCCCAGCAGCGCCACGTCAGGAGATCCCCAGCAGCAGCAGCGCCACGTCAGGAGATCCCCAGCAGCAGCAGCGCCACGTCAGGAGATCCCCAGCAGCAGCAGCGCCACGTCAGGAGATCCCCAGCAGCAGCACCACGTCAGGAGATCCCCAGCAGCAGCAGCAGCACCACGTCAGGAGATCCCCAGCAGCAGCAGCACCACGTCAGGAGATCCCCAGCAGCAGCAGCACCACGTCAGGAGATCCCCAGCAGCACCACGTCAGGAGATCCCCAGCAGCAGCAGCACCACGTCAGGAGATCCCCAGCAGCAGCAGCACCACGTCAGGAGATCCCCAGCAGCAGCGCCACGTCAGGAGATCCCCAGCAGCAGCAGCGCCACGTCAGGAGATCCCCAGCAGCAGCAGCGCCACGTCAGGAGATCCCCAGCAGCAGCAGCGCCACGTCAGGAGATCCCCAGCAGCAGCAGCGCCACGTCAGGAGATCCCCAGCAGCAGCACCACGTCAGGAGATCCCAAGCAGCAGCAGCACCACCACGTCAGGAGATCCCCAGCAGCACCACATCAGGAGATCCCCAGCAGCAGCAGCACCACGTCAGGAGATCCCCAGCAGCGCCACGTCAGGAGATCCCCAGCAGCAGCGCCACGTCAGGAGATCCCCAGCAGCAGCAGCAGCGCCACGTCAGGAGATCCCCAGCAGCAGCAGCAACACGTCAGGAGATCCCCAGCCCCAGCAGCAGCAGCACCACGTCAGGAGATCCCCAGCAGCAGCACCACCACGTCAGGAGATCCCCAGCAGCAGCACCACCACGTCAGGAGATCCCCAGCAGCAGCACCACCACGTCAGGAGATCCCCAGCAGCAGCACCACCACGTCAGGAGATCCCCAGCAGCAGCACCACCACGTCAGGAGATCCCCAGCAGCAGCAGCACCACGTCAGGAGATCCCCAGCAGCAGCAGCACCACCACGTCAGGAGATCCCCAGCAGCAGCAGCACCACCACGTCAGGAGATCCCCAGCAGCAGCAGCACCACGTCGGGAGATCCCCAGCAGCAGCAGCGCCACGTCAGGAGATCCCCAGCAGCAGCGCCACGTCAGGAGATCCCCAGCAGCAGCAGCGCCACGTCAGGAGATCCCCAGCAGCAGCAGCGCCACGTCAGGAGATCCCCAGCAGCAGCAGCGCCACGTCAGGAGATCCCCAGCAGCAGCACCACGTCAGGAGATCCCCAGCAGCAGCAGCAGCACCACGTCAGGAGATCCCCAGCAGCACCACGTCAGGAGATCCCCAGCAGCAGCACCACGTCAGGAGATCCCCAGCAGCAGCAGCAGCACCACGTCAGGAGATCCCCAGCAGCAGCAGCACCACGTCAGGAGATCCCCAGCAGCAGCAGCACCACGTCAGGAGATCCCCAGCAGCAGCAGCACCACGTCAGGAGATCCCCAGCAGCACGTCAGGAGATCCCCAGCAGCAGCGCCACGTCAGGAGATCCCCAGCAGCAGCAGCGCCACGTCAGGAGATCCCCAGCAGCAGCAGCGCCACGTCAGGAGATCCCCAGCAGCAGCAGCGCCACGTCAGGAGATCCCCAGCAGCAGCACCACGTCAGGAGATCCCCAGCAGCAGCAGCAGCACCACGTCAGGAGATCCCCAGCAGCAGCAGCACCACGTCAGGAGATCCCCAGCAGCAGCAGCACCACGTCAGGAGATCCCCAGCAGCGCCACGTCAGGAGATCCCCAGCAGCAGCAGCAGCGCCACGTCAGGAGATCCCCAGCAGCAGCGCCACGTCAGGAGATCCCCAGCAGCAGCAGCAGCGCCACGTCAGGAGATCCCCAGCCCCAGCAGCAGCAGCACCACGTCAGGAGATCCCCAGCAGCAGCAGCACCACGTCAGGAGATCCCCAGCAGCAGCAGCACCACGTCAGGAGATCCCCAGCAGCAGCACCACCACGTCAGGAGATCCCCAGCAGCAGCACCACCACGTCAGGAGATCCCCAGCAGCAGCACCACGTCAGGAGATCCCCAGCAGCAGCAGCACCACCACGTCAGGAGATCCCCAGCAGCAGCAGCACCACCACGTCAGGAGATCCCCAGCAGCAGCAGCACCACGTCAGGAGATCCCCAGCAGCAGCACCACCACGTCAGGAGATCCCCAGCAGCAGCACGTCAGGAGATCCCCAGCAGCAGCAGCACCACGTCAGGAGATCCCCAGCAGCAGCAGCACCACGTCAGGAGATCCCCAGCAGCAGCAGCAGCACCACGTCAGGAGATCCCCAGCAGCAGCAGCAGCACCACGTCAGGAGATCCCCAGCAGCAGCAGCAGCACCACGTCAGGAGATCCCCAGCAGCAGCAGCAGCACCACGTCAGGAGATCCCCAGCAGCAGCAGCAGCACCACGTCAGGAGATCCCCAGCAGCAGCAGCACCACGTCAGGAGATCCCCAGCAGCGCCACGTCAGGAGATCCCCAGCAGCAGCAGCAGCGCCACGTCAGGAGATCCCCAGCAGCAGCGCCACGTCAGGAGATCCCCAGCAGCAGCAGCAGCGCCACGTCAGGAGATCCCCAGCCCCAGCAGCAGCAGCACCACGTCAGGAGATCCCCAGCAGCAGCAGCACCACGTCAGGAGATCCCCAGCAGCAGCAGCACCACGTCAGGAGATCCCCAGCAGCGCCACGTCAGGAGATCCCCAGCAGCAGCAGCAGCGCCACGTCAGGAGATCCCCAGCAGCAGCGCCACGTCAGGAGATCCCCAGCAGCAGCAGCAGCGCCACGTCAGGAGATCCCCAGCCCCAGCAGCAGCAGCACCACGTCAGGAGATCCCCAGCAGCAGCAGCACCACGTCAGGAGATCCCCAGCAGCAGCAGCACCACGTCAGGAGATCCCCAGCAGCAGCACCACCACGTCAGGAGATCCCCAGCAGCAGCAGCACCACGTCAGGAGATCCCCAGCAGCAGCACCACCACGTCAGGAGATCCCCAGCAGCAGCAGCAGCACCACGTCAGGAGATCCCCAGCAGCAGCAGCAGCACCACGTCAGGAGATCCCCAGCAGCAGCAGCACCACGTCAGGAGATCCCCAGCAGCAGCAGCACCACGTCAGGAGATCCCCAGCAGCACCACGTCAGGAGATCCCCAGCAGCACCACGTCAGGAGATCCCCAGCAGCACCACGTCAGGAGATCCCCAGCAGCAGCAGCACCACGTCAGGAGATCCCCAGCAGCAGCAGCACCACGTCAGGAGATCCCCAGCAGCAGCAGCACCACGTCAGGAGATCCCCAGCAGCAGCAGCACCACGTCAGGAGATCCCCAGCAGCAGCAGCACCACGTCAGGAGATCCCCAGCAGCAGCAGCACCACGTCAGGAGATCCCCAGCAGCAGCAGCACCACGTCAGGAGATCCCCAGCAGCAGCAGCACCACGTCAGGAGATCCCCAGCAGCACCACGTCAGGAGATCCCCAGCAGCACCACGTCAGGAGATCCCCAGCAGCAGCAGCACCACGTCAGGAGATCCCCAGCAGCAGCACCACCACGTCAGGAGATCCCCAGCAGCAGCAGCACCACGTCAGGAGATCCCCAGCAGCAGCAGCACCACGTCAGGAGATCCCCAGCAGCAGCAGCACCACGTCAGGAGATCCCCAGCAGCAGCAGCACCACGTCAGGAGATCCCCAGCAGCAGCACCACGTCAGGAGATCCCCAGCAGCAGCAGCACCACGTCAGGAGATCCCCAGCAGCAGCAGGACACCCCCTGTAGCGAGCCACACTCCAGTTACACAGGTCTTTCCACCAAGTCATGACGCACAGGACCTTATGGATCAAACTACTGCAGCTCAGTAAATGCGATTTCTCCATTACTATTATGATGATAGATCTAGAGGGTCCCTACAGTAACAGGAAAGGATTGCAGCAGGAGGAAGAAGTCACGTGTGTGTCCTAGGATGCACCCTATACAGAATACTGCCTGTATGTGCGGAATGAGGCTTATATGGTATATCTGAGCTCAGGAACTCACCGGGTCACATTCACTGGTGCGAAACACCTCCCTGGCGGAGGACTCCTCTGCCGGGGACACAACGCTGGCCCACGCCCTCCAGGGTACCCAGTGCTGTAATTATAAGAGTGCTATCAGCTATGGAGAGACTAATCATCCATCATACACAATATCCATCCAGTGCTGTCAGGCTTCATTATAATAACCCCTTACCTGCTGGGCCCATCTGCGGAGCTGTCTCACCAACATCTCTGCAAAAGACCAAATACAATATATGAAGCCAGGGGAAGGGGAACCAGCCAGGCCGAGCCATGAGGAGCAGGAGGGGAACCAGCCAGGCCGAGCCATGAGGAGCAGGAGGGGAACCAGCCAGGCCGAGCCATGAGGAGCAGGAGGGGAACCAGCCAGGCCGAGCCATGAGGAGCAGGAGGGGAACCAGCCAAGCCGAGCCATGAGGAGCAGGAGGGGAACCAGCCAGGCCGAGCCATGAGGAGCAGGAGGGGATCCAGCCAGGCCAAGCCGAGCCATGAGGAGCAGGAGGGGATCCAGCCAGGCCAAGCCATGAGGAACAGAAGGGGATCCAGCCAGGCTAAACCTTGAGGAGCAGGAGGGGATCCAGCCAGGCCGAGCCATGAGGAGCAGGAGGGGATCCAGCCAAGCCAAGCCATGAGGAGCAGGAGGGGATCCAGCCAGGCCAAGCCATGAGGAACAGAAGGGGATCCAGCCAGGCTAAACCTTGAGGAGCAGGAGGGTAGAGTGACCTTTTACCTGGGACGCTCATGGATTGCACAGGTTTTGTGGCTGATAAAACCAGCTGAAATGTAGGCTTGTAGTCAGACAGCCACAGAACCTGTGTAATCCAAGAGTGTCCCAGGTAAAAGGGATAATATGGTCAGCCTACAGGAGGGGAACCAGCCATGCCGAGCCTTGAGAAGCAGAAGGGGAACCAGCCAGGTGGAGCCGTGAGGAGCAGGAGGGGAACTAGCAAGGAGCAGAAGGCCGGGAGATAACCAAGCCAGCAGGAGTAGGGCAGAAAAAAGGATTTTAATTACCTACTAGTAAATCCTTTTCTCGTAGTCCGTAGAGGATGCTGGGGCCCATATTATTACCATGGGGTATAGACGGGTCCACCAGGAGCCATTGACACTTTAAGAGTTTAATAGTGTGGGCTGGCTCCTCCCTCTATGCCCCTCCTACCAGACTCAGTCTAGAAACTGTGCCCGAGGAGACAACATACTTTGAGAGAAGGAATTACACAGATAGTGGCGAGATTCATACCAGCTCACACAACAGACAAATCCGGCTAACATGCCGGAAAACTCAGCAACAGCTGAAACAGTACTGAAAACCGTAAATAACGCAGAACTTACCTAGGAAAATAAGAATTTACTCACAGGTAATTCTATTTCTCGTAGTCCGTAGTGGATGCTGGGAACTCCGTAAGGACCATGGGGAATAGCGGGCTTTGAAGGAGACTGGGCACATCTAAGAAAGAATTAGGACTACCTGGTGTGCACTGGCTCCTCCCTCTATGCCCCTCCTCCAGACCTCAGTAAGGATACTGTGCCCGGAAGAGCTGACACAAGAAGGAAGGATTTTGAATCCCAGGTAAGACTCATACCAGCCACACCAATCACACCGTATAACTCGTGATACTATACCCAGTTAACAGTATGAAATATAACTGAGCCTCTCAACAGATGGCTCCAACAATAACCCTTTAGTTAAGCAATAACTATATACAAGTATTGCAGACAAACCGCACTTGGGATGGGCGCCCAGCATCCACTACGGACTACGAGAAATAGATTTACCGGTGAGTAAAATCTTATTTTCTCTGACGTCCTAAGTGGATGCTGGGACTCCGTAAGGACCATGGGGATTATACCAAAGCTCCCAAACGGGCGGGAGAGTGCGGATGACTCTGCAGCACCGAATGAGAGAACTCAAGGTCCTCCTCAGCCAGGGTATCAAATTTGTAGAATTTTGAAATGTGTTTGAACCCGACCAAGTAGCAGCTCGGCAAAGTTGTAAAGCCGAGACCCCTCGGGCAGCCGCCCAAGAAGAACCCACCTTCCTCGTGGAGTGGGCTCTCACTGATTTAGGATGCGGCAGTCCAGCCGCAGAATGTGCAAGCTGAATCGTGCTACAGATCCAGCGAGCAATAGTCTGCTTTGAAGCAGGAGCACCCAGCTTGTTGGGTGCATACAGGATCAATAGCGAGTCAGTTTCCCTGACTATAGCTGTCCTGGAAAATAGATGGTCAGGGCCTTGACTACGTCCAGCAACTTGGAATCCTCCAAGTCCCGAGTAGCCGCAGGCACCACAATAGGTTGGTTAAAATTAAAAGCCGATACCACCTTAGGAAGGAATTGGGAACGAGTCCTCAATTCCGCCCTATCCATATGAAAAATCAGATAAGGGCTTTTACATGACAAAGCCGCCAATTCTGACACACGCCTGGCCGAAGCCAAAGCCGACAGCATGACCACTTTCCACGTGAGATATTTTTGCTCCATGGTTTTAAGTGGCTCAAACCAATGCGACTTTAGGAAATCCAACACTACGTTGAGATCCCAAGGTGCCACTGGAGGCACAAAAAGGGGCTGAATATGCAGCACTCCCTTAACAAAAGTCTAAACTTCAGGCAGTGAAGCCAGTTCTTGTTGGAAGAAAATTGACAGAGACGAAATCTGGACCTTAATGGAACCCAATTTGAGGCCCAGTCACCCCTGACTGTAGGAAGTGCAGAAATCGACCCAGCTGAAATTCCTCCGTTGGGGCCTTCCTGGCCTCACACCACGCAACATATTTTCGCCATATGCGGTGATAATGTTTTGCGGTCACATCCTTCCTAGCTTTAATCAGCGTAGGGATGACTTCCGCCGGAATGCCCTTTTCCTTCAGGATCCGGTGTTCAACCGCCATGCCGTCAAACGCAGTCACGTTAAGTCTTGGAACAGACAGGGCCCCTGCTGCAGCAGGTCCTGTCTGAGCGGCAGAGGCCATGGGTCCTCTGAGATTATTTCTTGAAGTTCTGGGTACCAAGCTCTTCTTGGCCAATCCGGAACAATGTTTATAGTTCTTACTCTTATTATCCTCAGTACCTTGGGTATGAGAGGAAGAGGAGGGCACACATAACCGACTGGTACACCCACGGTGTCACTAGCGCGTCCACAGCTATCGCCTGAGGGTCCCTTGACCTGGCGCAATATCTTTTTAGCTTTTTATTGAGGTGGGACTCAATCATGTCCACCTGTGGTCGTTCCCACCGGTGTACAATCAGCTTGAAGACTTCTGGATGAAGTCTCCACTGCCCCGGGTGGAAGTCGTGTCTGCTGAGGAAGTCTGCTTCCCAGTTTTCCACTCCCGGAATGCACACTGCTGACAGTCCTATCACGTGATTCTCCGCCCATCGAAGAATCCTTTTTGGCTTCTGCCATTGCTATCCTGCTTCTTGTACCGCCCTGTCGATTTACATGGATTAGCACATGGATTAGCATTGTAAATGACCCGTAGTTCCAGAATATTTATATGCAAGGAAGTTTTTGTCCTTGGACGTTTTCTTCCCTGAGTGACTGCCCCCCACCCTCGGAGGCTTGCATTCGTGGTCACCAGGACCCAGTCCTGTATGCCGAATCTGCGGCCTTCACGAAGATGAGAGCACTCTGCAGCCACCACAGCAGAGACACCCTGGCCCTTGGTGACAGGGTGATCCACCGATGCATCTGAAGATGCGATTCGGACCACTTGTCAAATAGATCCCACTGGAAGATCCTCGCATGGAACCTGCCAAAAGGAAACGCTTCGTAAGAGCTACCATCTTTTCCAGGATTCGCGTGCAGTGATGCACCGACACCTGTTTTGGTTGCAGGAGGTCCCTGACCAGAAATGATAATTCCTGGGCCTTCTCCTCCGGGAGAAAAACCTTCTTCTGTTCTGTGTCCAGAATCATACCCCGGAACAGCAGACGCGTCGCGGGAATCAGCTGCAACTTTGGGATATTCAGGATCCAGCCGTGCTGATGCAGCACTTCCTGAGATAGTGCTACGCTGACTAGCAACTGCTCCTTGGACCTCGCCTTTATCAGGAGATTGTCCAAGTACGGGATAATTATAACTTCCTTCTTTCTAAAGAGTATCATCATTTTGGCCATTACCTTGGTAAATACCCTCGGAGCCGTGGACAGACCAAACGGCAACGTCTGGCATTGGTAATGACAGTCCTGTACCACAAACCTGAGGTACTCCTGGTGAGGTGGGTACATGGGGACATGCAAGTAAGCATCCTTGATGTCCAGTGACACCATAAAATCCCCCTCTTCCAGGCTTGCAATAACCGCCCTGAGCGATTCCATCCTGAACTTGAACTTCCTTATATAAGTGTTCAAGAATTTTAAATTTAGGATGTCTCACCGAACCATCTGGTTTCGGTACCACAACATTGTGGAATAGTAACCCCGCTCCTGTTGAAGGGGGGGGTACCTTGATTATCACCTGCTGGAAGTACAGCTTGTGAATAGCGTCCAGTACTACCTCCCATTCTTTGGAAGCAGCCGGCAAGGCAGATTTGAGGTAACGGCGAGGGGGAGTGGGCCTCCAACTCCAGCTTGTATCCCTGAGATACTACTTGTAGAACCCAGGGATCTACCTGTGAGCGAACCCACTGGTCGCTGAAGTTCCGGAGACGCGCCCCCACAGCACCTGGCTCCGCCTGTGGAGCCCCAGCGTCATGCGGTGGACTTAGAGGAAGCGGCGGGAGTATTTTGGTTCCAGGGAACTGGCTGTCTGGTGCAGCTTTTTCCCTCTTCCCCTGCCTCTGGGCAGAAAGGAAGCGCCTCTGACCCGCTTGCCTTTTTGTGGCCGAAAGGACTGTACCTGATAATACGGTGCTTTCTTAGGCTGTGAGGAAACCCGAGGTAAAAATGTCGACTTCCCAGCTGTTGCTGCGGATACTAGGTCCGAGAGACCATCCCCAAACAATTCCTCACTCTTATAAGGCAAAACCTCCATGTGCCTTCACCTGTCCACTGCCGAGTCCATAATACTCCTCTGGCAGAAATGGACATTGCATTAATTTTAGATGCCAGCCGGCAGATATCCCTCTGTGCATCTCTCATATATAAGACTACGTCTTTAATATGCTCTATGGTTAGCAAAATAGTAACCCTGTCTAATCTCATTATCTGACAGGGTATCGGACCATGCAGCTGCAGCACTACACACTGAAGCAATTGCAGGTCTCAGTATAATACCCGAGTGTGTATATACAGACTTCAGGATAGCCTTCTGCTTTCTATCAGATTCCTTCAGGGCGGCCGTATCCTGAGACGGCAGTGCCACCTTTGACAAGCGTGTGAGCGCCTTATCCACCCTAGGGGATGTCTCCCAACGTAACCTGCCCTCTGGCGGGAAAGGGTACGCCATCAGTAACTTTTTAGAATCACTATTTTCTTATCGGGGAAACCCCACGCTTCTTCACACACTTTATTCAATTCATCTGATGGGGGAAAAACCACTGGATGCTTTTTCTCCCCAATATAAAATACCCTTTTTTGTGGTAACTGGGTTAATGTCAGAAATGTGCAACACATTTTTCATTGCCGTAATCATACAACGGATAGCCCTTGTGGATTTTACATTTGTCTCATCGTCGTTTACACTGGAGTCAGACTCCGTGTCGACATCTGTGTCTGCCATCTGAGGTAGCGGGCGTTTTTGAGCCCCTGATGGCCTTTGAGACGCCTAGGCAGGCACGGGCTGAGAAGCCGGCTGTCCCACTGCTGTACGTCATCTAGCCTTTTATGTAAAGGAGTTGACACTGTCGGTTAATACCTTCCACATATCCACCCACTCTGGTGTCGACCCCGCAGGGGGGTGACATCACACTTATCGGCACCTGCTCTGCCTCCATATAATCTTCCTCATCATGTAGACACAGCCGTATCGACACACGCACACACACAGGGAATGCTCTGACTGAGGACAGGACCCCACAAAGTCCATTGGGGAGACAGAGAGAGAGTATGCCAGCACACACCAGAGCGCTATATATCACAGGGAGTAACACTTTTGTACTGAGTGATTTCTCCCTATAGCAGTTTTTTTTTTTTTTCTTTTACACAGTTTTTTGCGCCTAAATTTTGTGCCCCCCCTCTCTTTTTAACCCTTGATGCCTGGAAACTGCAGGGGAGAGCCTGGGGAGCTGTCTTCCAGCGGAGCTGTGAAAAAAATGGCGCCGGTGTGCTGAGGTAGATAGCCCCGCCCCTTTCTCGGCGGACTTCTCCCGCTTTTATATGTGTTGTATGGCGGGGACTATGCACATATACAGTGTTATACACTGTATTATGTGCTTTTAGCCATGGTAAGGTACTCTAATTGCCCCCCCCTGCACCCATCAGTGACCGGAGTGTGTGGTGTGCAGAGGGAGCAATGGCGCACAGCTGCAGTGCTGTGCGCTACCTTGAAGACAGGAGTCTTCAGCCGCCGAATTTTCCACTTCTCTTCGTTCTTCTGGCTCTGCGAGGGGGACGGCGGCGCGGCTCTGGGACCGGACGACAGAGGCTGGGCCTGTGTTCGATCCCTCTGGAGCTAATGGTGTCCAGTAGCCTTAGAAGCCCAAGCTAGCTGCAAGCAGGCGAGTTCGCTTCTTCTCCCCTTAGTCCCTCGATGCAGTGAGCCTGTTGCCAGCAGGTCTCACTGAAAATAAAAAACCTAAAACTAACTTTTCCTAAGAAGCTCAGGAGAGCCCCCTAGATTGCACCCAGCTCGGTCGGGCACAAAAATCTAACTGAGGCTTGGAGGAGGGTCATAGGGGGAGGAGCCAGTGCACACCAGGTAGTCCTAATTCTCTTAGATGTGCCCAGTCTCCTTAGGAGCCCGCTATTCCCCATGGTCCTTACGGAGTTCCCAGCATCCACTAGGACGTCAGAGAAACAGGTAGTACTGAACTATAAAACGCAGGAAAACGAAGCGCTGGGCGGGCGGGCGCCCAGCATCCTCTACGGACTACGAGAAAAGGATTTACCGATATGTAATTAAAATCCTATTTTCTTACTTCCTAGAGGATAATGGGGTCCATATTAGTACCATGGGGATGTACCAAAGCTCCCAGTACAGGAAGGAGAGCACGGAGGCTCCTGCAAGACTGCTTGACCAAACTTAAGGTCATCAGAGACCAAAGTATCGAACTGGTAAAACTTAGCAAACGTGTTCGAACCAGACCAAGTAGCAGCACGGCAAAGCTGTAAAGCCAAGACACCCCGGGCAGCCGCCCAGGAAGAACCCACTTTACGAGTAGAGTGGGCCTTAACAGATTTCAGACACGGCAATCCTGCTGTAGAATACGCATTCTGGATAGTGAGCCTGATCCAGCGTGAAATCGACTGCTTAGAAGCAGGACACCCAATTTTCTTGGGATTGTAGAGGACAAAGAGAGTCAGTTTTTCTATGACGAGTTGTCCTCTTCACAGATCTTCAAAGCCCTGACAACATTCAAAGCCTTTGAAGCAATTGAGGAGTCAGTAGCCACTGGCACCACAATAGCTTGGTTGATCAGGAAAGCCGATACAACCTTAGGCAGGAACTGTGGACATGTCTTAAGTTCCGCCCTGTCTTCATGGAAGATCAGATAAGGGCTTTTACAAGACAAAAACTCCAATTCCGACACGCGTTGGGCAGCAGCCAAGGCCAACAAAGTGACCGTCTTCTACGTGAGAAACTGGATGTCAGCCTCCAGCAGAGGCTCAAACCAAGCTGATTGTAGGAACTGCAACACCACATCTAGATCCCAGGGTGCCATTGGCGCCACAAAGGGAGGCTGGATGTGCAGAACCCCTTTCAAAAAGGTCTGAACCTCAGGGAGAACGGCCAATTGTGTTTGAAAAAAAGATGGACAAAGCAGAGATCTGGACCTTGATGGATCCTAACCTCAGGCCTAACATCCACTCCCGCCTGCAGGAAAAGGAGAAAACGTCCAAGTTGAAACTCCACAGCAGGAAATTTTCTTGATTCACACCAAGAAACATATTTCTTCCAAATACGGTGGTAATGTTTAGACGTTACCCCCTTCCTAGCCTGAATCGGGGTAGGAATGACTTCACTCGGGATACCTTTCCGAGCTAAGATCTGGCGCTATGCCGCCAAACGTAGCCGTGGTAAGTCTTGATAGGCGAACGGCCCCTGCAGTAGCAGATCCTCCCCGAAGAGGTAAGGGCTTTGGCTCTTCCAGCAGAAGATCCAGTAGATCCGCATACCAAGCCCTCCTTGGCCAGTCCGGAGCAGTGAGGATTGCCAGAACCTTTGTTCTTCTTACCAGCTGAAGAACCTTTGGAATCAGAGGAAGTGGAGGGTAAACATACACTGACAGGAACACCCACAGAGTTACCAGTGCGTCCACCGCCACTGCCTGAGGGTCTCTTGACCGGGATCAGTATCTCCCCAGCTTTTGTTGAGGCGGGAGGCCATCATGTCTACGTGAGGAACCCCCTACAAACCGGTTACCTCCTCGAACACCTCCGGATGGAGGCTCCACTCCCCTGGATGGAGATCATGTCTGCTGAAGAAGTCTGCTTCCCAGTGGTCTACTCCCGGAATGAAGATTGCAGACCCGGCTACAGTGTGCCTTACCGCCCAGAGGAGGATTCTTGACACCTCCGACATTGCAGCCCTGCTCTTTGTTCCACCTTGTCGGTTTATGTAGGCTACAGTGGTCACGTTATCAGACTGCACCTGAACAGCCCGATCCTGTAGAAGGTGTGCTGCTTGCAGAAGGGCATTGTACACGGTCTTTAGCTCCAGGATGTTTATTGGGAGAAGGGATTCTTGATTCGACCACCTTCCTTGCTCCCCAACCTCTTAGACTTGCATCTGTGGTTAAAAGGATCCAGTCCTGAATTCCGAACCTTCGGCCTTCCAGAAGGTGCGGAAGTTGTAGCCACCAGAGGAGAGAAATCCTGGCTTTCGGAGACAGGCGTATCCTCTTGTGCATGTGTAGGTGAGAGCCCGACCACTGGTCCAATAGGTCCAGCTGAAAAGGTCGAGCATGAAACCTGCCGTACTGCAGAGCCTTGTAGGCGGCAACCATCTTCCCCAGAAGGCGGATGCATTGATGAACCGATACCCGGGTAGGCTTGAAGACATCCCGGACCATTGTTTGAATCACCAATGCTTGCTCCACTGGGAGAAATACCCTCTGCACTTCCGTGTCGAGGATCATTCCCAGGAAAGACAGCCTCCTTGTCAGCTCCAGATGAGACTTTGGAAGGTTCAGGATCCAACCGTGCTTCCTGAGCAGCTGTGTCGTGAGCGCGATGGATCGCACAACCTCTCCCTAGACGACGCCTTGATCAGAAGATTGTCCAGATATGGAATTATGTTCACCCCCTGTTTGCGGAGGAGAATCATCATCTCCGCCATCACCTTGGTGAAGATCCTTGGTGCTGTGGAGAGGACAAACTGCAACGCCTGGAATCGATAGTGATTGTCCAGCAGTGCAAACCTGAGATATGCCTGATGCGGCGACTAAATGGGAATGTGGAGGTAAGCATCCTTGATGTCCAGTGACACCAGGAACTCACCCCTCCGTCAGTCCAGAGATGACAGCTCTCAGAGATTCCATCTTGAATTTGAACTCCCTGAGATAAGGGTTCAAAGACAGTTTAGAATAGGCCGTACCGAACCATCCGGTTTTGGTATCACAAAAAGGTTTGAATAATAACCCTTGTTCAACTGCTGAGGTGGAACTGGAACAAAGACCTCTGACAAAACCAATTTTCTGATAGCCTCCAGAAGAATTGTTCTGTCTGCCAGCAGAGCTGGCAAGCTTGACTTGAAGAAACGGTGAGTGGGGGGGGGGGGGGGGGGGGATCTTGAAACTCCAGTCTGTACCCTCTGGACACTATATCCAGGACCCAGGGGTCCAGGCCAAACGACACCCAGACGTGGCTGAACTGCCGGAGTCTTGCCCCCACCTGACCTTCCTCCAGGCCTAGCTGTTCACCGTCATGCGGAGAACTTAGGGGTATCAGAAGCGGGCTTCTGGGTTTGGGAACCTGCGGGAGTAGGTTTCTTTCCTTTGGCACGACCACCTCTGAAGGTGTTCGAAGGCTTGTTCGTTCTAGGCCTCGTGGGCCAAAAGGACTGTGACGTGGCTGGTGTAAAAGGCTTCTTCGTAGCCGGTGCAGCTGAGGGGAGAAAAGGAGACTTACCCGTGGTAACCGTGGCAATCCACGTATCCAGCACCTCCCCAAAGAGAGACTGACCTGTATAGGGTAGGCCCTCCACGCTATTCCTGGATTCCGCGTCCGCGGACCATTGGCGCAGCCAGAGACCCCTGCGAGCCGAGACGGACATGGAGGAGATCCCAGCAGCCTTGGAACCCAGGTCCTTCATGGAATCTGCAGAATCCTGAATATGGTGTAAAAATAAATCAACGTTGCCTCTATCCAGCGCAGTTGACTCCTCCTGCAGAGTGATTGACCACCTGGCAATAGCTTTTGCAATCCAAGCACAGGCTATAGTAGGCTGAAATATAGCCCCGGAAGCCGTGTAAATGGATTTCAGCGTAGCATCCACCTTGCGATCTGCCGGGTCCTTCAACGCGGCAGATCTCGGGACTGGCAACACCACCTGTTTGGACAGCCTGGAGACAGAGTTGTCGACTATCGGCGGGGACTCCCATCTCTTCCTATCTTCCTCTGGGAAGGGAAAAGCAACAAAGACCCTCTTAGGGATCTGAAATTTCTTTTCCGGAGTTTCCCATGGTTTTTCAAAGATAGCGTTTAATTCTTTTGATGCCGGGAAGGTGAAGGGGGCTTCTTATTATCTGTAAAGACGGCCTCCTCCACCTGTTCCGGAGCTGTGTCCAAAATGTGTAAAACATCCCCAACAGCCTCAATCATCAACTGCACACCCTTGGCAAGTGATGCCGTCCCTCTCGACACATCCCCATCACAGTCTGCAGTGTCCGAGTCGGTGTCCGTGTCATCCTGCAGAATCTTGGCAAGTGCAAGTTTGTGAGAATGCACCGTAGGGGACCCCGAGGAGGCAGATACAGACCACACAACCATAGAGGATTGCAGGACCTGAGTGGCATGCTCAGTCCTAGCAACTATCAGAAATCTGAGAAATAGTCCTCCTAAGAGAGGCTAACCACTCCGGCTCTCCAGCTGGGATCGGCGCTACAACCGTGCAATCCTGATTACATGGTATGGAGTCTTCCTGGGAAGAAAAATCCTCTGCAGCATATGAAACAGTGTCTCTAGACATGTTGTCACACCCCCTCCCCACAAACACGCAGGGTACTGGGCAGACAGAGTTTCCCCCCCAAGAGTGGCAGAGACACAGATTGGAGCCAACCCACACACAGCGCTGTTAGAGTATAGGGAGACCCTAAACCAGCGCTGACTGTGTCCCTTAATAGGTGACAGCCTAAATGCAGCCCCCCCCCCCTTCTACAACCCCCTGGTACCGTACAGATAACTGGAGTTGCTCAGGAGGGACCTGGCATCCACTGGCAGAAAGCTGCAGGCAGGAAAAATAGCGCTGAACGCTGCTGGGTCCGCTCTGAGAAGAAGCTCCACCCCTTCAATGGCGCGGACCTCCCGCTCTTGAAGATTATACTGGCCTGTGTAAATTTGTGCTGGCTGAGATCCGCGGACCCAGACAGGCTGGAAATGGTCAGTGTAGGGTTCTGTGCTGGCTCAGGGCGCCCCTCACAGCGCCGCACCGCAGTAATGCTGAGCCGTCCGGGAGCGCAGTATCCCTTAAACCGCCCTTTTCACACTAACCCCCCGCTTGTAAGGGGGGACAGTGACTAACTCGCCACACTTCAGCTCTGTAAGGGGTGGCGGCATGCTGCTGGGGTGAGCGATCCCCTGTGGCGTGGCGCGATCTGTCCCCTCTGGAGCTCAGTGTCCAGTCAGCGGAGATAGTGGCTCAGACCCCGCAGGGCGGACACTGCCACCCCCCCTCAGTCCCGCGCTGCAGGCAGGCTGTCGCCAGGAGTCTCCCTGTAAAACAATAAACTTCTTACTAGAGACACTCTGTAGAGCTTCCCTAGCTGTGACCGGCTCCTCCGGGCACATTTTCTAAACTGAGTCTGGTAGGAGGGGCATAGCATAGAGGGAGGAGCCAGCCCACACTCTCAAACTCATAAAGTGCCAATGGCTCTTGGTGGACCCGTCTATACCCCATGGTACTATTATGGACCCCAGCATCCTCTAGGACAGGAGTGGGGAAACTCTGGCACGCGGGCCGTATAAGGCCCGCGAAGCCGTTTGCTCCGGCCCACCCGCTTCTCTCAGTGGGGGGGGGGGGGGGGCATCTGTATACCTGGCACTGTGGGGGGGGGGGGGGGGTGCATCTGTATACCTGGCACTGTGGGGGGGGGGGCATCTGTATACCTGGCACTGTGGGGGGGGGGCATCTGTATACCTGGCACTGCACTATTGGGGGCATATGTGTGTCACGTCACATTTTAACTGGCCACACCCATTTTTTTGGCGCACGCGCCTCCGGCAGACCCATACCTCCCAACATGACCCTCTCCAGGAGGGACACATTGCTCTGCTTCTGGACTTCCGCTTACTGTATGATTACCATCACCTGTGGTGAAATACCTTTCTTATCCATTAACCTGTTAAAAACAGGTGTCTGCAATCATGAATTAAGAGAAAAGTCCAGAAGCAGAGCATTGTGTCCTCCTGGAGAGGTCATGTTGGGAGCTATGAGCACTGGGTCAGTATTGGGGTACAGCACAGGTGATGGTAATCATACAGTAAGAGGGAAGAGCAGGAGCAGAGCATTGTGTCCTCCTGGAGAGGGTCATGTTGGGAGGTATGACATAGGTATGAGCACTGGGTCAGTATTAGGGTACAGCACAGGTGATAGTAATCATACAGTAAGAGGGAAGAGCAGGAGCAGAGCATTGTGTCCTCCTGGAGAGGGTCATGTTGGGAGGTATGTCATAGGTATGAGCACTGGGTCAGTATTAGGGTACAGCACAGGTGATGGTAATCGTACAGTAAGAGGGAAGAGCAGGAGCAGAGCATTGTGTCCTCCTGGAGAGGTCATGTTGGGAGGTATGACATAGGTATGAGCACTGGGTCAGTATTAGGGTACAGCACAGGTGATGGTAATCATACAGTAAGAGGGATGAGCAGGAGCAGAGCATTGTGTCCTCCTGGAGAGGGTAATGTTGGGAGGTATGACATAGGTATGAGCACTGGGTCAGTATTAGGGTACAGCACAGGTGATGGTAATCATACAGTAAGAGGGAAGAGCAGGAGCAGAGCATTGTGTCCTCCTGGAGAGGGTAATGTTGGGAGGTATGACATAGGTATGAGCACTGGGTCAGTATTAGGGTACAGCACAGGTGATGGTAATCATACAGTAAGAGGGAAGAGCAGGAGCAGAGCATTGTGTCCTCCTGGAGAGGTCATGTTGGGAGGTATGACATAGGTATGAGCACTGGGTCAGTATTAGGGTACAGCACAGGTGATGGTAATCATACAGTAAGAAGGAAGTGCAGGAGCAGAGCATTGTGTCCTCCTGGAGAGGTCATGTTGGGAGGTATGACATAGGTATGAGCACTGGGTCAGTATTAGGGTACAGCACAGGTGATGGTAATCATACAGTAAGAGGGAAGAGCAGGAGCAGAGCATTGTGTCCTCCTGGAGAGGTCATGTTGGGAGGTATGACATAGGTATGAGCACTGGGTCAGTATTAGGGTACAGCACAGGTGATGGTAATCATACAGTAAGAGGGAAGAGCAGGAGCAGAGCATTGTGTCCTCCTGGAGAGGTCATGTTGGGAGGTATGACATAGGTATGAGCACTGGGTCAGTATTAGGGTACAGCACAGGTGATGGTAATCATACAGTAAGAGGGAAGAGCAGGAGCAGAGCATTGTGTCCTCCTGGAGAGGTCATGTTGGGAGGTATGACATAGGTATGAGCACTGGGTCAGTATTAGGGTACAGCACAGGTGATGGTAATCATACAGTAAAAGGGAAGAGCAGGAGCAGAGCATTGTGTCCTCCTGGAGAGGTCATGTTGGGAGATATCATATAGGTATTAGCATTGGGTCAGTATTAGGATACAGCACAGGTGATGGTAATCATACAGTAACAGGGAAGAGCAGGAGCAGAGCATTGTGTCCTCCTGGAGAGGTCATGTTAGGAGGTATGACATAGGTATGAGCACTGGGTCAGTATTAGGGTACAGCACAGGTGATGGTAATCATACAGTAAGAGGGAAGAGCAGGAGCAGAGCATTGTGTCCTCCTGGAGAGGTCATGTTAGGAGGTATGACATAGGTATGAGCACTGGGTCAGTATTAGGGTACAGCACAGGTGATGGTAATCATACAGTAAGAGGGAAGAGCAGGAGCAGAGCATTGTGTCCTCCTGGAGAGGTCATGTTAGGAGGTATGACATAGGTATGAGCACTGGGTCAGTATTAGGGTACAGCACAGGTGATGGTAATCATACAGTAAGAGGGAAGTGCAGGAGCAGAGCATTGTGTCCTCCTGGAGAGGTCATGTTGGGAGGTATACAGACCTACTGGGGGGCAGGGTAATTTTTTAAGATGAGAATTTTTGTATGGCCCCCGAAGAATTTTATAAATATCCAAATGGCCCTCGGTAGAAAAAAGGTTCCCCACCCCTGCTCTAGGACATAAGAGAAAAGGGGGAAACCAAAAAGTACTCAATACCATGCAATGACAGACCCTTCATCCCCATGTGAGGGCGGCACCCCCCTCCCCTCATCGCCATGTGAGGGCGGCACCCCCCTCCCCTCCTCGCCATGTGAGGGCAGCACCCCCCTCCCCTCCTCGCCATGTGAGGGCGGCACCCCCCTCCCCTCCTCGCCATGTGAGGGCGGCACCCCCCTCCCCTCCTCGCCATGTGAGGGCGGCACCCCCCTCCCCTCCTCGCCATGTGAGGGCGGCACCCCCCTCCCCTCCTCGCCATGTGAGGGCGGCACCCCCCCTCCCCTCCATGTGAGGGCAGCACCCCCCTCCCCTCCTCGCCATGTGAGGGCGGCACCCCCTCCCCTCATTGCCATGTGACTGCAGCACCCCCCTCCCCTCCTCGCCATGTGAGGGCGGCACCCCCCTCCCCTCCTCGCCATGTGAGGGCGGCACCCCCCTCCCCTCCTCGCCATGTGAGGGCGGCACCCCCCTCCCCTCCTCGCCATGTGAGGGCGGCACCCCCCTCCCCTCCTCGCCATGTGAGGGCGGCACCCCCCTCCCCTCCTCGCCATGTGAGGGCGGCACCCCCCTCCCCTCCTCGCCATGTGAGGGCGGCACCCCCCTCCCCTCCTCGCCATGTGAGGGCGGCACCCCCCTCCCCTCCTCGCCATGTGAGGGCAGCACCCCCCTCCCCTCCTCGCCATGTGAGGGCGGCACCCCCTCCCCTCATTGCCATGTGACTGCAGCACCCCCCTCCCCTCATTACCATGTGAGGGCGGCACCCCCCTCCCCTCATTGCCATGTGAGGGCGGCACCCCCCTCCCCTCATCACCATGTGAGGGCGGCACCCCCTCCCCTCATTGCCATGTGACTGCAGCACATCCCCCCCCCCCCAATTACAACGCTATACCTTGCAGATTATGAAGGGAGTGAAGTCTTAAGCTCTCGGGGTCAGACCCGCGGGACCTTGGCCAGCAACACCTCAGCCTCCTGTCACGTCCTGTCCTCCCTCTGCCGGTCACAAATATGGCAGCGTAGTATCACAGGAAGCGGCCGGCCGGAAGTGCATCAGCGGCCATCTTTGTTGTGGGAGATAAAGCCAATGTATTTATTATGAGTGTAATCCTCCCAGCATGCCCAGGGCATGGGCCGGCCACGCCCCCAGAGCCTGTGTGTGGTATATAATGCTATACAGCGATACGTGACGTCATCAGTAAGGAAGGGGGGTCAGTAGATCCAGACCCTCCAACATGGCCGCCCCACTAGGTACACAATGCTCTGCTCCTGGTAATGTATGATTGCCATCACCTGTGCTGAGCTAGTCACATGATAAGAAGCTGTTTCTTCACAGGTGATGGCGATTATACATTACCAGGAGAGTCCAGGAGCAGAGCATTGTGTACCTAGTGGGGCGGCCATGTTGGAGGGTACAAGGATAGACAGCCAATAGATCTACCCCATATGGTGACAGGGTCAGAAGGGCCGCACGCAAACTGTGCACCCAAATAAAGGCTCAAGAAGCTTTTGCTTGTTGGTGCGTCATTCTGTATGGTCTAGTATATGTGACTGTGTACTGTGTCCGCACCAGAGGCGGAGCCAGTCAGGACCTACAAGATGGCCGCCGCCCGCTGAGTCAGCAGCTCTGCCGTCAGGGACATGCAGGCGACAGCTAGATGGGAGTAGTTCCCTCAGCGCACTGCGCCTCCCCCCCCCCCCCCCCCACATACCGGTGCGCGCCTTTGCACACCGCATTGCTGCACTTCAAAAAAATAGAATTCTCCTAAATGACTGGGGAGGGGGGTGTTACTTGCCTTGCCCCACCCCCCGAATCCCCCTATTGCCTATCCCCTACCCCTACGGATCTGCCTACTGCCTATCACCCGTCCCCCGGATGCACCTATTGCGTATCTCTCCCCCCCGGATCCACCTATTGCCTATCCCCTACCCCTACGGATCTGCCTATTGCCTATCACCGGTCCCCCGGATGCACCTATTGCCTATCTCTCTCCCCCCCCCCCCCCGATCCACCTATTGCCTATCCCCTACCCCTACGGATCCACCTATTGCCTATCCCCTACCCCTACGGGTCTGCCTATTGCCTATCCCCTACCCCTACGGGTCTGCCTATTGCCTATCACCGGTCCCCCGGATGCACCTATTGCCTATCTCTTCCCCCCCCCCCCCGATCCACCTATTGCCTATCCCCTACCCCTACGGATCCACCTATTGCCTATCCCCTACCCCTACGGATCCACCTATTGCCTATCCCCTACCCCTACGGATCTGCCTATTGCCTATCACCCGTCCCCCGGATGCACATATTGCCTATCTCCCCCCCCCCACCCCCCCGGATGCACCTATTGCCTATCCCCTACTCCTACGGATCTGCCTATTGCCTATCCCCTACCCCTATGGATCTGCCTATTGCCTATCCCCTACCCCTATGGATCTGCCTATTGCCTATCCCCTACCCCTATGGATCTGTCTATTGCCTATCACCGGTCCCCCGGATGCACCTATTGCCTATCTCTCCCCCCCCCCCCCCCGGATCCACCTATTGCCTATCCCCTACCCCTGAATCCGCCTATTGCCTATCTCCTACCCCTCCAGATCTGCCTATTGCCTATCCCCCTCCCCCCGGATCCGCCTATCCCACGCCGAATCCGCCTAATGCCTATCCCCCCCCCCTCCGCTCCCCGGATGCCCCCTCTGCCCCCCGGATGCGCCTATTGCCTATCCCCTACCGGTTGTGTCTATGTTGCCTTCCTGCTAAGGACCGGGACTTAACATAACGAGAGGGCAGAAGACAACTTCCGCCCTTACAGCTCCTAAATGTTTTCTTCGTTCTCCGTTCGTTTGGAGGAATTTTGTTTTTCTAAGCAGCAGTGGACGCTCACCACGCTTTTCTATTCAAAATAGATTGTGACATGGACCCAGGGGGTTATGGGAAAGGTCCTCTGCATGAAGAGAAACTAGACGCTACCATCCCCAACCCTCCGAATCTGCCTGTTGCCTATCCCCCTCCCCCGAATTCGCCTTTCCCCCACCGAATCCATCTAATGCCTACTATCTGCTCCCCCTCCCCCTGGATGCACCTATTGCCTACCTCTCCCCCCGGATCCACCTATCCCCTTACCCCTGAATCCGCCTATTGCCAACCCCCTCTCCCCCCGGATCCGCTTTTACACCTGGTGGAGAACACACGCCACCTTTACACCTGGCGGAGAACACATGCAACCTTTGCACCTGGTGGAGACATATATATTACCTTTGCACCTGGCGGAGAACACGCGGCCACCTTTGCACCTGGCGGAGAACATACACCACCTTTACACCTGGCGGAGAACACGCGGCCACCTTTGCACATGGCAGAGAACATACACCACCTTTACACCTGGCGGAGAACACGCGCCACCTTTACACCTGGCGGAGAACACGCGCCACCTTTACACCTGGCGGAGAACACGCGGCCACCTTTACACCTGGCGGAGAACACATGCAACCTTTGCACCTGGTGGAGACATATATATTACCTTTGCACCTGGCGGAGAACACGCGGCCACCTTTGCACCTGGCGGAGAACATACACCACCTTTACACCTGGCGGAGAACACGCGGCCACCTTTGCACATGGCAGAGAACATACACCACCTTTACACCTGGCGGAGAACACGCGCCACCTTTACACCTGGCGGAGAACACGCGCCACCTTTACACCTGGCGGAGAACACGCGGCCACCTTTACACCTGGCGGAGAACATACACCACCTTTGCACATGGCAGAGAACATACACCACCTTTACACCTGGCGGAGAACACGCGGCCACCTTTACACCTGGCGGAGAACATACACCACCTTTACACCTGGCGGAGAACACGCGCCACCTTTACACCTGGCGGAGAACACGCGCCACCTTTACACCTGGCGGAGAACACGCGCCACCTTTACACCTGGTGGAGGACACGCGGCCACCTTTGCACCTGGCGGAGAACACGCGCCACCTTAACACCTGGCGGAGAACACGCGCCACCTTTACACCTGGCGGAGAACACGCGCCACCTTTACACCTGGCGGAGAACACGCGGCCACCTTTGCACGTGGCAGAGAACATACACCACCTTTGCACCTGGCAGAGAACATACACCACCTTTGCACCTGGTGGAGAACGCGCGGCCACCTTTGCACGTGGCAGAGAACATACACCACCTTTGCACCTGGCGGAGAACACGCGCCACCTTTACACCTGGCAGAGAACACGCGGCCACCTTTGCACATGGCAGAGAACATACACCACCTTTCCACCTGGTGGAGAACACTCGGCCACCTTTGCACCTGGCGGAGAACACACGCTACCTTTGCACCTGGCGGAGAGCACGCGCCACCTTTGCACCTGGTGGAGAACACACGCCACCTTTACAGCTGGCAGAGAACACGCGCCACCTTTACACCTGGCGGAGAACACGCTCCACCTTTGCACAAAGCAGAGAACATACACCACCTTTGCACCTGGCGGAGAACACGCGCCACCTTTACACCTGGCGGAGAACACGCTCCACCTTTGCACATGGCAGAGAACATACACCACCTTTGCACCTGGCGGAGAACACGCGCCACCTTTACACCTGGCGGAGAACACGCGCCACCTTTACACCTGGCGGAGAACACGCTCCACCTTTGCACAAAGCAGAGAACATACACCACCTTTGCACCTGGCGGAGAACACGCGCCACCTTTACACCTGGCGGAGAACACGCTCCACCTTTGCACATGGCAGAGAACATACACCACCTTTGCACCTGGCGGAGAGCACGCGCCACCTTTACACCAGGCGGAGAACACACGGCCACCTTTGCACCTGGCAGAGAACATACACCACCTTTGCACCTGGCGGAGAACACGCGGCCACCTTTGCACATGGCAGAGAACGTACACCACCTTTGCACCTGGCGGAGAGCACGCGCCACCTTTGCACCTGGCGGAGAACACACGCTACCTTTGCACATGGCAGAGAACATACACCCCCTTTGCACATGGCAGAGAACATACACCACCTTTGCACCTGGCGGAGAACACACGCTACTTTTGCACCTGGCGGAGAGCACGCGCCACCTTTGCACCTGGCAGAGAACATACACCCCCTTTGCACCAGGCGGAGAGCACGCGCCACCTTTGCACCTGGCGGAGAACACGCGCCACCTTTGCACCTGGCGGAGAGCACGCGCCACCTTTACACCTGGCGGAGAGCACACGCCACCTTTACACCAGGCGGAGAACACGCGCCACCTTTGCACCTGGCGGAGAACACGCGCCACCTTTACACCTGGCGGAGGGCAAACGCGGCCACCTTTGCACCTGGCGGAGAACACGCGCCACCTTTGCACCTGGCGGAGAGCACGCGCCACCTTTACACCTGGCGGAGAGCACGCGCCACCTTTGCACCTGGCGGAGAGCACGCGCCACCTTTGCACCTGGCGGAGAGCACGCGCCACCTTTGCACCTGGCGGAGGGCACACGCCACCTTTGCACATGGCAGAGAACACGCGGCCACCTTTGTACCTGGCGGAGAGCATGCGTCACCTTTGCACCTGGCGGAGAACACGCGCCACCTTTGCACCTGGCGGAGAGCACGCGCCACCTTTACACCAGGCGGAGAACACGCGCCACCTTTGCACCTGGCGGAGAACACGCGCCACCTTTACACCTGGCGGAGGGCAAACGCGGCCACCTTTGCACCTGGCGGAGAACACGCGCCACCTTTGCACCTGGCGGAGAGCACGCGCCACCTTTACACCTGGCGGAGAGCACGCGCCACCTTTGCACCTGGCGGAGAGCACGCGCCACCTTTGCACCTGGCGGAGAGCACGCGCCACCTTTGCACCTGGCGGAGGGCACACGCCACCTTTGCACATGGCGGAGAACACGCGGCCACCTTTGTACCTGGCGGAGAGCATGCGTCACCTTTGCACCTGGCGGAGAACACGCGCCACCTTTGCACCTGGCGGAGAACATGCGCCACCTTTGCACCTGGCGGAGAGCACGCGCCACCTTTACACCTGGCGAAGAGCACACGCCACCTTTGCACCTGGCGAAGAGCACACGCCACCTTTGCACGTGGCAGAGAACATACACCACCTTTGCACCTGGCGGAGAATACATGCCACCTTTACACCTGGCGGAGAACACGCAGCCACCTTTGCACCTGGCGGAGAACACGCAGCCACCTTTACACCTGGCGGAGAACACGCAGCCACCTTTGCACCTGGCGGAGAACACATGCCACCTTTACACCTGGCGGAGAACACGCAGCCACCTTTGCACCTGGCAGAGAGCATGCGTCACCTTTGCACCTGGCAGAGAGCATGCGTCACCTTTGCACCTAGCGGAGAACACACGCCACCTTTGCACCTGGCGGAGAGCATGCGCCACCTTTGCACCTGGCGGAGGGCACACGCCACCTTTGCACCTGGCGGAGAGCATGCGCCACCTTTGCACCTGGCGGAGGGCACACGCCACCTTTGCACCTGGCGGAGAGCACACGCCACCTTTACACCAGGCGGAGAACATGCGGCCACCTTTGCACCTGTATACAACCCCCTTCCTTCCCAAAAGGGAAACAACACGCAGTCCAATCGCTTGCACGGATGAAGTTCGGGTATCCGGGCAACCATGATGATACCTAGCAGCTGGGGGATGACGCTGGTCAGATCCTTGCAGGACAGAACCACAGGATTTGCCTATTCTTCTGTCAGATCTTCTGCATGTTGAAGGGATCTGAGGACGCAACGAGCGACCCGCTGGTGCTTGACTCGGTGTTATCATACCACACACGGACTGGTGTTACGCAATGTGTCGTTCCAATCGGGAAACGCCCACATCATTTAAAAAAATCTACCCGTGTGCGGGCGCCTTTACTCTCACAGCATTTATATTACATTCATTACATATCTGCACTGATTATTATTATTATTATTATCCTTTATATGGCGCCATAAGGGTTCCGCAGCGCCCAATTACAGAGTACATATGCACATAATCAAACAGGAAAACAGTGACTTACAGTTGATGACTATTTAGGACAAGTACAGGGTAACTAAGCATAACTACACCAGTGAGTGACAGAGAAGTTCCAGGTGGCCAAAAAACTGCTGGATTTGGGCAGTTGAGGATTATTAAAGTAAGAAAAGGATAAGCACATGAGGGAAGAGGGCCCTGCTCGTGAGAGCTTACATTCTAAATACATTCTTATCCTTTATAACATAAATATACATACTCACCTACATATACATATATTATACACACACATACCTACATATACATTCATCATACACACACATACCTACATATACATTCATCATACACACACATACCTACATATACATTCATCATACATTCACACACATACCTACATATACATACATTACACACATACCTTCATTTACATACATCATACATACATACATACATACATACATACATACATATACATACGTCATACACATTCCTACATATATATACACACACCTACACATATACATTCATCTTAAACACATATCTACATATAAATATGTCATACACTCATATACCTACATTATAAACACACATACCTACATATACATACTGTATACATACACACATACCTACTTATAAATACATCATACATATACATAAGACATACCTACATATACATACATCATACACATTCCTGCAGATACATACATCATACACACACATACCTACATATACATACATCATACATATTCCTACATATACATACATCATACATACACATACCTACATATACATACATATACATACACACATATACATATATCATACATATACATACACACAAATATATATACATCATATACAGACATACACACATACCTACATATACATACACTCACATACCTACATATACATGCATCATAGACACACACATTCCTCCATATACATATATACATACATACATACATACATCATACATACATACATACATACATACATACATACACACACATATACATACATCATACATACACACACATACCTACCTACATATACATACATCGTACACACACACACATACATAAATCATATACTTACATACACAAACACACACACACACACACACACACACGCATACCTACAAATACATACATATACACACATATACTTACATCCTACATATACATACACACATAAGTCCATATACATGCATCATATACATACATACCAACATATACATACATCATACATACACACACATACCTACATATACACACGTCATACACATTCCTATATATACATACATCATACATATACAGACACACACACACACACACACACCTACATATACATGCATCATATACACACATATTTCCATATCCAAACACACACATACCTACATACATCATACACATACATATACACACACATACCTACAAATACATACATCATACATATACACACACACACACCTACATATACATGCATCATTCATATACATACATCTTACACATACCTACATATATACACACACACACACACACACACACACATCTACATATACATACATCATACATATACCTACATAATCATACATTATACTTATACATATATCATACATATACCTACATATACATGCATCATACATACACATACATACATACATACATACATACATACATACACACACATACCTACATATACATATGTCTTACACATACCTACATATAGATAAATCAAACATACACACAAATCTACATATACATACATAGACACATACCTACATATACATACATCATACATACATACATACATACATACATACATACATACATATGCTGTAAATAACATACATCATACACACACACACCTACATATACTGTATATAACATACATCGTACACACTCACCTACATATACTGTATATAACACACACACACCTACATATACTGTATATAACATACATCATACACACACACACACCTACATATACTGTACATAACACACACACCTACATATACTGTACATAACACACACACCTACATATACTGTATATAACACACACACCTACATATACTGTATATGACATACATACATACATACATACATACATACATACACACATACCTACATATACTGTATATAACACACACACCTACATATACTGTATATAACACACGCAAACACACACACACACACACACACACACACCTACATATACTGTACAAAACACACACACACACACACACCTACATATACTGTATATTACATACATACACACATACCTACATATACTGTATATAACACACACCTACATATACTGTATATGACACACACACACACACACACACACCTACATATACTGTATATGACATACATACACACATACCTACATATACTGTATATAACACACACCTACATATACTGTATATAACACACACACACACACACCTACATGTACATACTTCATATGCATACCCCCCCCCTCCCCCCCCCCCCCCCCCACACACACACACACACACACACACACACACACACACACACACACACACACACACAGTATAAGGAGAGATACTGGGAGGAGAAGTGGTACTGGGCCGTTATGTATACACAGAATAAGGAGAGATACTGGGAGGGGAAGGGGTACTGAGCAGGTATGTATGCACAGAATAAGGACAGATACTGGGAGGGGAAAGTGGTACTGGGCAGGTATGTATACACAGAATAAGGACAGACACCGGGAGGGGAAGTGGTACTGAGCAGGTGTGTATACACAGAATAAGGAGAGATACTGGGAGGGGGAAGTGGTACTGAGCAGGTATGTATACACAGAATAAGGACAGATACTGGGAGGGGGGAGTGGTACTGGGCAGGTATGTATACATAGAATAAGGAGGGATACTGGGGGGGGGAGTGGTACTGGGCAGGTATGTATACACAGAATAAGGAGGGATACTGGGAGGGGGGAGTGGTACTGGGCAGGTATGTATACATAGAATAAGGACAGATACTGGGAGGGGGGAGTGGTACTGGGCAGGTATGTATACACAGAATAAGGAGGGATACTGGGAGGGGGGAGTGGTACTGGGCAGGTATGTATACATAGAATAAGGACAGATACTGGGAGGGGGGAGTGGTACTGGGCAGGTATGTATACATAGAATAAGGACAAATACTGGGAGGGGGGGTGGTACTGGGCAGGTATGTATACATAGAATAAGGAGGGATACTGGGAGGGGGGAGTGGTACTGGGCAGGTATGTATACACAGAATAAGGAGGGATACTGGGAGGGGGGAGTGGTACTGGGCAGGTATGTATACATAGAATAAGGAGGGATACTGGGAGAGGGGAGTGGTGCTGGGCAGGTATGTATACATAGAATAAGGAGGGATACTGGGAGGGGAAGTGGTACTGGGCAGGTATGTATACACAGAATAAGGACAGATACTGGGAGGGGGGAGTGGTACTGGGCAGGTATGTATACATAGAATAAGGAGGGATACTGGGAGGGGGGAGTGGTACTGGGCAGGTATGTATACACAGAATAAGGAGGGATACTGGGAGGGGGGAGTGGTACTGGGCAGGTATGTATACATAGAATAAGGACAGATACTGGGAGGGGGGAGTGGTACTGGGCAGGTATGTATACATAGAATAAGGACAGATACTGGGAGGGGGGATTGGTACTGG
>NW_026969478.1:0-39018 GCF_028390025.1 Pseudophryne corroboree
TTCCCTTGTTGTCGTGGTCACGCCTTCGGGCATCTGTGGTAAAGGTTCCCTGCATGTCTAAGAACCCTGTACTGCCTCCCAGGGTCACATATACCTCAGCCCCTACAACTGAGGCTTCCCCTGGTCAGCACCAGCCCTCAGTTGTGACAGTGAGCACTGACCTAATGGATCCAGCCGGAGATCAGGTCCAAGCAACCAGGCCGACGCAAGAACTTGCAGCCTGCCTTGAACATCAGAAGGCTGCACAGGGCCATGTGATTCGCTGTCTCCAGGACCTTTCCTCTCAGCTGGATGGAATCCAAACAACCCTTCGTGGTTCAGGGGCATCCAGGGTGTCGACTGCAGTACCTTTGGTGGTATCCCCACCCACCATTCCCGTTTCTGCTCCTTGTCTCCATTTACCGACACCTGCCAAGTTTGACGGTTCCCCAAAAGCCTGTCGGGGTTTCCTAAATCAGTGTGAGATACATTTCAAGTTACAGCCTGGCAGTTTCCCAACCTACCGCACCAAGGTTGCTTACATCATCTCCCTCCTCAGTGGCTCCCCCCTAGATTGGGCATCACCTCTATGGGAGAAGTCTGATGCCCTGCTCTCTTCATACACAGATTTCGTGGCAACTATCAGGCGCATCTTTGACGAACCAGTTTGTGTGACCTAGCCTCCTCCGATATCCTCCGGCTACGTCAAGGGACACGAACAGTTGGTAAATATCTGGTACTGTACCAGATCCTAGCTTCTGAACTTTCCTGGAATGATGACTCTCTTTACTCAGCCCAAGAAGGGGCGTCTATGTCTACAGCCCAAGGAGGGGTGTCTGTGTCTACAGCCCAAGAAGGGGCATCTGTGTCTGGAGCCCAAGGAGGGGTATCCAATTTTCAAGCTCTAGTAGGGGCATATGAGTCTTCTCAAAAAGGAGTTTCTGATCTGTCAACCCCAGGAGGGGTGCTGGAGAAAACACCCCTGAGAGAGGTGTCTGATTCGTCAACCCCAGGAGGGGTCACCAAAGTTTCAGCCCCAAGGGAAGTATCCAGAGCCAAGTTCACAGATGGAAATTTTTGTGCTACAGATGCAGTTATGAACTCCTGTTTGCCGTCTTCAGAGAGCACCACCCTGTTAGCATCCAGCATGGACCAGGTCCAGGATGGTCTAACTGAACACTCAGATACCACTCATTCCGGTTCTAACCGGATTCTTACTCTTTCAGTTCCAGCTGATTCAACGGTCTCCAGACTTATTCCGGTTCCATCCGTTTGTCTGAAGATTCCTTCGGTTCCAGACGATTCCGATATCTCTGGACCCAATCCGGTTCCATCCGCAGGTCCAAAGACTCCTTCGGTTCCAGCCGATTCCAATATCTCTGGATCCAATCCGGTTTCATCCGTAGGTCCAAAGACTTCCACCATCGATCCCAAGTCACCATCGGTGTTCCGCCATCGATCCCAAGTCACCATCGGTGTTCCGCCATCGATTCCAAGTCACCATCGGTGTTCCGCCATCGATCCCAAGTCACCATCGGTGTTCCATCATCGAACTCTAGCATCACCAGTCTTTCTGCGTCTGATCTTCCATTACACTGGCATCTGACACCATTTCACAGCTCACCACCTGTGTCGGTTCTATCCGGCATTTCCCGGCAGTTCAGTCATCAGTTTCTGTTTCCCATCAGCTACCCAGTGCATCAGTGTTGGTAAGGACATATCATCTCCAAGTCCTTCAAGACTGTGCTTAATTATACCACACCTAGAGACTGCCTATATGCACTCCTGGGAACTGTGACTTTTATATGCTGTTCTTAATATTGCTAACTGCCGACATATGCTTGTGAGCTGAGTTTCAATAAAACCTTTGAACTTTCTTTTGTTGTCGTGGTCACGCCTTCGGGCATCTGTGGTAAAGGTTCCCTGCATGTCTAAGAACCCTGTACTGCCTCCCAGGTTCACATATATCTCAGCCCCTACAACTGAGGCTTCCCCAGGTCAGCACCAGCCCTCAGTTGTGACAGACAGGAGGATGGAGATGTAGGGAGCAGTGGAATTAGAGATGGCCTTGTATGTGAGGGTGAGGATTGTGAAGAGGATTCTGTAGGGGAATGGGAGCCAGTGCATATTTTGTCAAAGGGGATGGGCAGATGTGGAGTGGTGGGAGAGGAAGATAAGCCTAGCTGTGGAATTGAGGACAGATTGAGACTAGGAGAGGTACCTGGAATGATGGAGACTGAGAGAGGCACCTGGAAGAAGACCGTCTTATGATCAGTTCTGGACATCATTTTGTAAATTGATTAATGTAAATAACTATGTGTAACTGGACCTTGCACGAGATCTCTGTGATGCTGCTGGGAAAGCAGACAAATAATTTATTCTGATTAGGTGAATTATACAATACCACAAAGTATTATTAAATAATGTATTTAACTGTGTAGCTGCCTTATACATGAAGTCTACTTTTTACAGAATAACTCCAACTGATATGGAATTCCTATTACTGGAGCCTTTCCTCAGGACACAGAAGCCTAGTGTGAGTCCCTTACTGAAGCCCATCTTATACATAGAGCCAGATTAAGGGAGGGGGCACAAGGGGTGAGTAACCCTGGTTTCAAAATCTGTCTGGCCCTGCCCAGCCAGAGTTGCTCTTATCCAGCTCTGGTGATGCAGCCTATGCGGGGACAATTCTGCAGCCTGCAGGACCACACAAGCTGAATACTACGGTGTTAGGACCCTGAATAATCTCTACCCAGCAATGAAATGCATTGAGCTAATCAGACCCTGCTCTCCCAGGCATGATTTTTCTATTTGCTACCAGGCCTGCATGATGCATGAGAGGAGGCTCTGAAGTCTGCCCCAGCTGCAGGTGTGCAGTTAGGTCCTGCACTGCTGCTGTCTTCTGGAGCTGCAAGGGGTGGAAGCACTCACAGTGGGAATAGCCTGGGAGGGTGGGGCTGACCAAAGAAGGAGGACCACTTTTTGTTAAGTGACCCGGGCCCTCCAAAGGCTTAACCTGGCCCTGCCTATACATCACATGCACCTCTTGAAGACCCATTTCTTCAGCCCTTGCAATGTCAGTAATACCAGTAGTTCAGCCGCTATAAAGACATAACTATATGCGTTTGTGAGGACCCAGGCACCCTATGATCATGGCATATGACTATAGCTGCTAATCATCACTGATCCAGGTAATACACATGATGGAATCAGCAGGCAGCATCATGATCAATAACAAAGAATTAGGACAAGATTAATAGGTCAGCAGTCAGAGGTGAGTAGACAGCAACAAAGAATCCAGCACATAAGTGCACCCATGTGTGTCCTGCACTAACACAAAAGGAGACACAACTGGTAAAATAAGCAGCCCACAAATGGGCGCTCTCCCCTAACAAGAAGCTGGGCTTGACAGATACTTACAGACTTGCAGGAGACGTGAGCTTCCAACAGCTGCCGCCAGGGAGCATGAATCCAAGTCAACACCTGATTGGTCAGTTGGGCAGGTACTGCATCATACTGAGCAGGCAAACACTTCAGGGTACTCTCTTTTGACATCCATCTCTACCACCCCTTTTGCCTTGTGGTAATCAGAAGATAAAGGCTTCTTCTCTTTTCAAGCATTTATTATAATGTATGGGCAGGGTACAAGGAAAGGCACCCACCAGTCTACTATTGGGGACAAGGGTAATGTAATGTACATGCGAAAGCAATAAGCCGCCATTATCATTATGCATTTATGCTAGCAGAGCCCGTTCAGCAGGTTGTTTGGTGTGAACATTCATCTGTTGTTTCTTTGATGGTAGTTCCCCACCTCTGTTACAAGTCAGCAAGCTGTACACATATCTCTGACACTGGGAGGACGCATAGTAATAGATAAGAGGATCAAGGCAACAACTGATGCTGCTAATACAGACGGACAGAATGTAGGCACAATACAGAGATGGATTAGATTTCTTATGAAAATGAAGACACCAAATTAAAAAGATGACATTTGTTGGTCCAAAGCAAAGTACAAACACCAAGAGCACAGTCACTGTCAGGAACAAAGCGCGAGATCGCTTAAAGGAGTTTTCAAGTTTGGGGGAGCTTAGGTTATGGATGATTCCAATGTAACAGACAACTGTAATGACTAAAGGCAAGAAGAAGAAAGTGGAGATAAAAATGAGGAAATACTTTACAAAAAAGCTCTGCACTTCTTCAATGTCCTGCACATCATAACAAATTGTGGTATCCAAAGCGGCAATGTACTGTGTCTGCTCTCTTATGAGAAGTGGCACAGTGCCTGCTATGGATAACACCCATATACAGACACAGACCAGCCAAGCTCGCCCCGTGGTACGCCAGGAGAGAGACTGCATTGGATACACCACGGCCATGAACCTGTCCACACTGATGCTGGTCATGAGTAGGATGGAGCAGTACATGTTGCAGTAAAATGCTGTGATGTAGAAGCGACACATTCCATCTCCAATCATCCACTTATTCCCGGAGAATCGATAAGCGATGCTGAAAGGCAGCAGACTCACAAAGAGCACATCAGCGGTTGCCAAGTTCAGCATGTAGACCACCGCTGGCTTCCTGACCTTCATCTTGAACAGGAACATGATGATGGCCAGAAGATTGAGAGGCAGAGACACAATGAGCAACACGGTGGACACGGATGGAGCAAATACAGTCAGCAACTTGCCAGTGAAAATTATTTTGGCTTCTTCAGTAATTGTTTTTTCTATTATTCGTGAATGGGGAACTTGACTTGATGATAAGTTCAGGTCACGGCCATCTTCAGCACTGCCAGAGGTTTCATTCCCTAAACATTAAAGAGGAAGTGAAAAAAAAAAATCTAAATTTGTAGTTTTCTCTTCTGCATGTGAACCTAGATACTGTTTATGTAGGTTATGTATAGAAATATTAGCTTCATTATCAATAAGAACACCCAGTAATAGGAATAAATGTGAAAGTCTGAGACTCATTACATATAGGGAGGAATTCAATTTAAACCACAACACTAATTGCCAGTGCTGGACTTATTCAATTAGCGAGGTTTGTCCCATGTTCAAGTTCTCACAGATTGCACAGAACCTCGCAGCTCATGAAGCTGTGAGGTAAAGTCCATGTAAAAACCAACAAAATCTGGTCATGCACGGGGAACAAAAAAACACTAATTTCACAGTTTATGCTGAATCAGTGGTTTTCCGTGTGTGAATCCCGATTGTTCAGAGCGGGGAAAAAGGCTATTTTATTGAAATAGGAGAGATAAAAACAAAAGTCAATAAAAAATAATTAGAAATTATCTCTCTTTTTGTTTTTATTGACTATTGTTTTTCTCTCTCCTATATGCACCTTATGATGTCATATTGCTGCTATATAATTATGTTTACGAATGACCCCCGGAATGCATCTGACCCGCCAACATTACTATATGAAGAGAAAGCGGCTCTGTGAGATGTATTGTATGACTGGAAATGACGTCATACGGGTTGGAATGCTTTTTGAACCGCATGGAAATAAGCATATAGCGGCCGGAAATGACGTCTTACGAGTTGGAACGCATTTTGAACCGCACGGAAATGAGTATAGAGCGACCGGGCGGAAGTTGATGGGAGATGCGATACCATGTTACCGGAAATGACGGCCGCGGAAGCGCGGCGGCTCTCAAACACTGTAATTGTAATTGTGACATCTGAAACTTGTTAGAGGACTTTAGGGGTATATATAGGGGGAAATTTCAGTGCTGCACAATCCGCTTTTGAGAAAGGTTAAAACCGAAACGCGTTAAGCGGGATTGTGCTGTGTATCCTGACAATTCCTTAGATTCCTTATTCACCACCTGGAAGGAAAGCCGTGAGTTTCCGGGACTCTGACTACACATGCTGTAAGAAATATCTCAGCGAACCAGTGAGGTGTCTTTTGGGAAATAGGGGATAACGCCTTGTGATATGCCTTTTTATTTATGTAACATGTGAGTGTGTGGTATCCCCCAGAACTTACAGGACTCATGCTCCCTTCAACTGACATGTACATTGCCTTATTGTACCAGGTGCTCCATGTAGGACCCTATGAGAACCTGTGTAGCCCAGACTTTTTGCCAAAAAGGACAGCTGTATACTCTGGGCTGCCATATAAACAGACATAACCTGCAGCTTTACCCTTTCCCCCCTTTTTCTTGGAGCCTAGCAACAGTGGATGGTGTGATGGAGGACACAGCCCACACCTCTCATCTGATTGGCCAATCCCTAGAGAGAACCCAGAGGAAGGGTGGAGTGATGGAGAGATTGGTGTGAGGACTGAGGAGTGCTGTAAGCTGGGACAGCAGAGAGGACAGCAGAACAAGCAGTGGGATCCTGAGTGAGTTGCAGAGGCTGAGTTCCTGTGTGTCAGTTCCAGAGTATCCTGTCAGCACTAGTATCATTGTGCAAGTCCCAGCAGCAACAGCAAGGAACTCCTCTGGAGAGAGAGGGAGTGAGATCAGTGAGGTTTCATCAGTAACAGCTCACTGCCCATATAAGAACAGAGGAAGTAGCAGCTACAGAGAATGCCCTATCCATGCAGAGACAGTGCTGTGAATACAGCAGCCAGAGACAGCACTGAGAGGTAACTCCATCCTCAGGGAGGATTCTGTACAAGTAAACAGGCTCCCTGCTCACACACTGTCTACAAACATTGCAGCTGGCACTACTCTAGGAGTATAGAACCACTTTTGTCTGTGGCACAGCATAACTTGTTGCCAGCAATAGCACAAACTGCCTCCTCTTACATTAAATTACCTAAGTCTTAGTAGAAAGGACAGCACACACAGTGCTGGTGCCACCGATGCTTATCTGCCAGGCCTTACAGACCAGTGACATTGTACATCAGATGAACTGTGACAGCCAGGTTACAGTGCAAAGGAGGCCTGAACAGAACTACCCAGAGTGAATGGGAAAGGCAGTGGATCAGTTTTCCCTCAGTGTGGCCACAGAGAGGACAGGCCTTTATTTACACTACAGGGACATGTCTAAGAAAGACTAAATATATATATGCATATATATCCACGTGTGGACACACTCTAAAGGGGGCTACAGACCTGTGCACAGGCGGAAGAACATAAGTTGTACTAATACTTCTGAATACATGGGATACTCAGTAAGGGTAATCAGATAATTGTAACTGGTAACAAACTGTTTTTCTTATGCATGCATATTTTGATGGTAACAGCTTGAATATTTGAGTTAAGGTTTGAATAGTATAATAAGTCAATGTAACCAATTCAGGTAAACGTGCATAACTGCTGAGAAGGACGGTGGTGGGATATGCAACACCTGAATAATTAAACAGTCTATGACAGTATTGGCATAATCTACGGTGTGAAGACCAACTGTTTATTATCTGTACTTGATGATTTACTGTAACGTATTACTATTATTCAAGTTGTTTGATTTTCCCACTGCCTTTAATAAACCGAAGTTGAGTTGACTGCTCCCTGAACAACCCACTTGTGCAGACGTATATCCCTTACATCTCCGAAGTATCGTGAACGAACTTCCATCTTAAGTTGGTATCCCGGTACACAGATAGTGTAAAGCGGACATAATCACCAGGTAAAAGATCATCTACTCACCCAATAACATTGTCCTTTATTTGCCCGGGTATCACAAGTGCATCTGTTTAAATATAAATACCTGTCTGTTTAAGGGCTTGCTGCACTATTTACTTTTTTTCTGTTATATGTTTTCGGGAGTGGTGGGACATTGAACCCTTAAAAGAAGTGGAATTTTGATCTTGTGGAATTGGACAGACTTTTTGATATAAAGAAACTACGATATGCTTAAAACCTTGTTGAGCTTTGTGAGTGTGATGCATTGAAAAAAGAATATACTATCTCTTTATAAATGGACTCTACACTATTGCGTGTTTTTTGTTTTTATGTGTGTACCCTAATTGGTATATGTCATTAGGGACACATATTATACAGGTTGTGGCCTTTTGAAGAATTTAGTCCATATAAGTGGCATGTTAAATCCGGAGAGCGCCAAAGTGGAGTATATTACCTGTGTAAAATTGTGAAAATTCTGTGAAGTAGGTGAAACTTCATTTATACTATCACTGGGCTGACCTCTGGATCTCATTGCGCACCCTATAACCACTTAAAACTATATCTCTCTTGTAGTCTATGGCTTGTGTTAGTGTTGCTGTGATATTGTCTACATTCTATGGTGTTCACATACAGATGTAATCTTCCTCATTCCTGTTGCAATGCGTTCACACGTGCACACGCATCGCGGCAGAAACTACTTGCACCTGCTTGCATACAGTCGCGGATGTGAATGCTCAGTGTATTCTGAAAGTTTTGTGGGTGAGAAAATGTAAACGCTCCCACAAACATGCACACTTATCACAGCAAATGTCTTGTGACTGCGATAAATCCCAGCCAGGATGACGGTGGACGTATATGTAGGTAGGGGTGGCTACTATCTGATGGAGAGGGAGGGGAGTGCTGAGGTAAGTCTTTGTCCCTGGTAACAGAACATCTAGCTTCACCCATGGGTAGTCAGATGCTAACAAATACATCTACTTCAGATACAGGTACAAATCTATGTGTGCGGGGAAGCAAGTAGCGCTGGATACATAGTGGTAATGGGGTTGTAAGAAGGAAACCATATGAGACACAGGGGTCAATGCAGAGCTGAAAGCAAGTCAGCCGCAATTGGGGTGACATTGTGTGCAGAGAAAATAAATGACTTTGTGTAACCACATGCAGAGCTGTAAGTGCTTATGGTATCACTGCCCGCTCCATGTGCATCGTCAGACTACCATCGTCATCAGAGTGCTGTGGGGATTTGTTTCTCCAGGCACATAACAAAGGCAGATTATTGTCCCCATCACATAACATTGTGCTTGGCGTATACCCGTATTGGAAATGTATCATTTTCATCAGTGTTGGTGTCTCACAGCTCCTATCACCTTACCTGTCATTTTATCCAATGTATGTCGTCCCCAGTAATTATGTTCATTATTTTTCATCCTTATAGAAGCGATTAAAACTCTCTCTGGCCTATCTCCGTCACCTGTAATACATAAATAATACATCATATAAACCATCCTGTAATAAAAGGACTCAGTGCCCCCTACTGGCTGATTACAGAACCATGTGGCTTTATTCCATGTACTGTGCTGTAAATGAGAGATCACACCCAGGTTATCACAGCACCTCCCGGGCAGGGGAGGCTGTGATGAAGAGGAGGGGGTGGGCCGGAGGCAGGACGAGGGCGGAACAAGGGTGGGACAGGGGTGGAGCAAGGGTGGGGTCACACTGACACCCACTTTAAGCCACCCCCCCGCTCTGTAATGCCGCGATCCCCGGCATTACACTGCAGGGGGCGTGGCTATGATGACGCACTAAGTGGGCGGACGGGCAGGGGGGACCTGCAAATCGGGAGACTTGCCTGCTCTTCCGTGGGGCCAGGAGGGTCACCCGATTTTCGGGAGCCTCCCGGCCATTTCGGGAGAGTAGGCAAGTATGGGGCATGTTGATAGGGGGGACCCCACACTCAGGGGTATATGCAATTAGCGACGAATCGCGGCAAATTTTCGCCCGTTTTTTAATTCGACACAATTCGACCATCCAATTTCGGAAAGTGGTTGCCGAAATTCACCATATTCAATGGAAAACAGATTCGACAGTCCCGCGGGCGAAAAACGGCCGATTAGGCGGATTTTGCCGCAATTTAAAAAATACGGGAAAAACGGGAAAAAAAACGAAAAAAAATTGCGTGGGGTCCCCCCTCCAACGCATAACCAGCCTCGGGCTCTTCGAGCCGGTCCCGGTTCTAAAAATCCGGGGGGGAAATGGACAGGGGATCCCCCGTATTTTTAAAACCAGCACCGGGCTCTGCGCCTGGTGCTGGTACAAAATATACAGGGGACAAAAAGAGTAGGGGTCCCCCGTATTTTTTACACCAGCATCGGGCTCCACTAGCTGGACAGATAATGCCACAGCCGGGGGTCAATTTTATACAGTGCCCTGCGGCCGTGGCATTAAATATACAACCAGTCACCCCTGGCCGAGGTACCCTGGGGGAGTGGGGACCCCTTCAATCAAGGGGTCTCTCCCCCCAGCCACCCAAGGGCCAGGGGTGAAGCTCGAGGCTGTCCCCCCCATCCAAAGGCTGCGGATGGGGGGCTGATAGCCTTGAGAAAATTCAGAGAATATAGTTTTTTCCAGAATAACTACAAGTCCCAGCAAGCCTCCCCCGCAAGCTGGTACTTGGAGAACCACAAGTACCAGCATGCGGGAGAAAAACGGGTCTGCTGGTACCTGTAGTTCTACTGAAAAAAAGATAGCCAAATAAAAACAGGAGACAGACACCGTGAAAGTAAAACTTTATTTCATACGTCGACACACACATACTTACCTATGTGCACACGCCGACATCGGTTCTCTTCTCCAAGTAGAATCCAGGGGTACCTGAAAAGAAAAGATAAATATACTCACCTCATCCAGGGTCCAGAGATAAATCCACATACTTGTCAAAAAAACAAACCGGACACCCGTACCACACGGACTGAAAGGGGTCCCATGTTGACACATGGGACCCCTTTCCCTGAATGCAGGGAGACCCCCCCATGACTGCTGTCACTGAAAGGTCTCTTAAGCCAGGGCACTGTATAAAAGTGACCCCCGGCTGTGGCATTATCTGTCCAGCTGGTGGAGCCCGATGCTGGTGTAAAAAATACGGGGGACCCCTACTCTTTTTGTCCCCCGTATTTTTTGCACCAGCACCAGGCGCAGAGCCCGGTGCTGGTTTTAAAAATACGGGGGATCCCCTGTCCAATTTTTTCCCGGATTTTTAGAACCAGGACCAGCTCGAAGAGCCCGAGGCTGGTTATGCTTTGGAGGGGGGACCCCACGCCATTTTTTTTCGGGATTTTACCAATCCATCTATAAAAAAAATATATATATATTTTTAAAAATATATAAATAATACTTGTGCCTCCAAAAAAGACAAACCAAGTTCCTAATCCCTTCTAATATAAATAGATATGCTATTACCAAAAAAAAAAAACACCAAAAAAAACAGGTTTTACATTTTTTTTATTGGTTTCACCCTCCAAAGTGTGGCGGATTGAAAAAGACGAATTTACTGTCTAAAAGCACTGTTGTCGAATTTCCAAACTTCAATTGAATATACTTTGGTCGAATTGCAGCATTTGTATCATTGCAAAAAAGTCGAATTTGTCAAAAGTCGAATTTCAAAAAGTCGAATTTTTAAAGTCCGTTTTTTTGGAGAAAAGTACTGAATTGCATTGACGATTTTTTGGGGGGGGCGAAAAAGTCCAGTTTTTCGCCAATTTTGGGAATTCGACCGCAATTGCATATACCCCTCAATGTACATAACTCATCAAATTCACCGGTAAAATTCACATACACTATACATGAGCAAAGTATTAACTTCTTAGATGTACAGATATCATTCAGGGATGACAAAATTGACACAGCCCTGTTTACTAAGAGTACCGACAGGAATAACCTCTTACAAGCGTCCAGTCATCACCCTGTCTCTTTACACAAAGGTCTCCCCTACTCACAGATGCTGCGCCTTAAGTGCATTATCAGTGATGAGACACAACTGGAATCAGCATGTGATAACATGATCACAAAGTTTATCCAAAGGGGATACAACCAGTCTGAGCTTATTATTATTAAGAAGAAAGTATTGAAAATTCCTAAAAGTAAAACTTTAATTTCCAACAAAAAAACTGATAATACTGATAAACTAATTTGGGTTAATCAATATAATACTCAAAGTCCAACAATCAGCAAGATCACGAAAAAAATTCTGGCCTATTATCCAAACAATAAAAAAATAGGCATCCAACCTAGTACACGTATTATGCCCGCTTACCGTAGAGGGAAGAATATACGTGATTTTGTAGTTAAAACCAACATTGAAGGTACCAAAAAGAGTAACATCACCACATTTCTCAAATACTGCTTCAAGTGCCTTGGCTGCACCACATGTAGCCATATGTTGACGGGTGACACTTTCTGTCACCCTTTCACGGGTAAAAAATTTTCAATACGTTATCGAGTAACTTGTACTACACGATATGTAGTTTACCTACTCAGTTGCCCTTGTGGTCTCCACTACGTGGGAAAAACTGCATGTTTAAAGAATGGATGGCCGGGCACCGGGCCTCCATTAGAGCAGCAGTTAATTCAGGCAGAAGTGATAAACCTGTTGCCCGACATTTTCTGCATGCCAAACATTCAGTAGATGCCTTGAGACATCGTATTATTGATTGCATCCCCCCGCTCAAACGAGGGGGTGATCGTGCTCAATTACTACTTAAAGCTGAGGCCAAGTGGATATTTGTACTAGACACATTGTCCCCTCGTGGGTTAAATGAACAGTTGGGCCTATCGGCTTTTGTTTAGCCCATTATTATATACAATCATTCAGGGGCACACAAAGTATATGATGTTTCAGAAACAGCTTCTACTAGTTTGTATCATTTTTCTCCATGTTTCCTAATTGTTGACACACAGTGGCTCTTAGCCAGCTCTCCACGCACACTTATGGGCTCTTTCCACCAGCTACTGTGAAAGTTTACAGTGTAGCTTTTTCTTGTTACTATGTACATAGATACTATCAATACTGCTTTTGAAGAATGAAATTGTTACAAGCATTGCCCTGATTGTGCCGTGTAAATCACACTGTCTTATTATTGTTTTGTTTGTTTGCACAGTTTAGTTTTTTCAATTGTGCTCCGGTCCAGGTGTTCCCTGACGCCGAAGCCGGCACCTCGTGATGACGTCATTATTGAACGGAGCGTGATGCGACGGCCGCTGGCGCTACGGACCACCAGACGGAGATAATTGGGTGAGTAGTACCTTTTGTGATTTTATCCTGACGAAAATGCCGCTTTTGACATTGAAACGTTGACACATCAGACTTGCCTGTCTGTATTTATTTCTTACGCTGAGAGTGCCGCCCGTCTCTGCAGCATATATTACTGGACACAGCCATTGGGAGGGCACCGGCACTAGTATTTCTCTATACATACCTTTGGGATTTGAGAGTGCCGTGGACTCTGCATATATATATATATATCCAGTGTTTGCCCCGGCACTCCTCTGAGTTCACTTGTTGTGGTGCGCTTCCTTGTGGACATGGCAGTCCACCGACATACAGCAAACAATAACAGGTGGCACTCACAGACTTGTAGAATGATGAAAAAACTTCACCCCGTGAAGTGTTTATTGAAACAAACAGGTAACGTTTCGGGGACGAGTCTGTGAGTGCCACCTGTTATTGTGTGCTGTATATATATATATATATATATATATATATATATTAACGATGAGCGGGTTCGGTTCGTCGAGATCCAAACCACCCCAAACTTCACATGGTTTACATGGGTCAGAGGCACCCTCGGTTCTTCCCACCTTACTCTTAAAACCCGAACAAGGCAAAACATCATTATCCCACTGTCGGATTCTCACGAGATTCTTATTCCATATAAAGAGCCATTTTCACTTGTACATTGAGCGGAGAGTACATGGCTACGTTCTCTGCCTGAATAGCCCAATATCAGCTAAATATCAGCTCAATATCTGTGCTCAGTATCAGTGCTGCATTGTGGTGACCATTATATAATACTGCAGTACAATAGTCCATTGCTGTATCTTGCTGCTCAGTGTCAGTTCTAGTATCCTCCTCATCAGTGCTCAATATCTGTGCTCAGTATCAGTGTTGCATTGTGGTGACCAGTATATATAGTAGTACAGTACAGTAGTCCACTGCTGTATCTTGCTGCTCCTTGTCAGTTCTAGTATCCTGAACAGTGCTCAATATCTGTGCTCAGTATCAGTGCTGCATTGTGCTGACCAGTATATATAGTAGTACAGTACAGTAGTCCATTGCTGCATCTTGCTGCTCCGTGTCAGTTCTCCATAGTGTCATCAGTATAATCAGTGCTCAGTAAAATCAGTGCGTTGTTAGACGTGCGCCCATTATCCGCCATTAATGCAGTGGGATTTAGAAAATTGCGTCCCCGGTACCAAATCTCATCTAGATTCCACTTCACTAGGCAGGCGATAGCGAGATTATGCCAATTAATTCCAGTGATTTAGACGTAGTATTACAATAATTTTAGCAATTAATAAGTGATTTATAATTATTAATTACAGTGATCTTGCCAAATAATTCCAGTGATTTGGACATAGCATTACAGTGATTTTACCAATTAATATCAGTGATTTATAATTATTAATTAGAGTGATCTTGCCAAATAATTCCAGTGTCGCTTGGCTTAGTCATACAGCTACCTAATTGCACCTCTTCGACATCTTTGCATGAGGTGCTGTTTGGGGCCTAGTTTTTGAAAAGTGCCATCCTGTATGACACTGCTGTATTAGTCCTGGGGTACTGCCGTATAAGTCCACCAATTGAATATTTTTTTTTAAAGTGACTGGAGCGTGCTGTAAATGCTGTCAGTGGACCGAACAGTTGCGGCCCACTCTTGACATTCAGCCACTGTGTGACACTACTAGATGTGCCAGGTGGTTGTGTCACTTAGCTTAGGCCTACAGCAACCTTGGGGCACATTTTTTTCATCTTTGCATCATGTGCTGTTTGGGGCCTTTTTTTGATATCTGCCCTCCTGTCTGACACTGCAGTGCCACTCCTAGATGGGCCAGGTGTTTGTGCTGACCACTTTACTAAGCTAAGCAACCCATCCAGTGACCTCGGTGCAACCTTTTGGCCTAAAAACAATATTGTGAGGTGTGAGGTGTAGTCCAGGCTGGTCATTACCTGAGAGTGTGTGTGTGTGTGTGTGTGTGTGTGTGTGTGTGTGTGTGTGTGTGTGTGTGTGTGTGTGTTTAGGAAGGTAGCCCAGACAGGACATTACCTAAAAGTGTGTGAGTGTGTGTGTGTGGGGGGGGGAGGGGGGGCGTTGTCCAGTCAGGACATTACCTGGACATTAACTGACAGTGTGTGTGTGTGTGTGTGTGTGTGTGTGTGTGTGTGTGTGTGTGTGTGTGGGGGGGGGTTAATCCAGGCATGACAATACCTGACAGTGTGTGTGTGTGTGTGTGTTTGTGTGTGTGTGTGTGTGTGTGTGTGTGTGTGTGTGTGTGTGTGGGGGGGGGGGTTAATCCAGGCAGGACATTACCTGAAAGTTGGTTGGGGGGGTGGGTAGTCCATGCAGGACATTTCCTGAAAGTGTGTATGAGTTGGGGGTAGTCCTGGCATGACATTACCTGACAGTGGGTGTGTGTGTGTGTGTGTTTAGGATGGGGTGTAATCCTTGCAGGACACTACCTGACAGTGTGTGAGTGGGTGGGTGGAGTCTTGTCAGGACATTACATGACTGTGTGTGTGTGTCAGTGTGAGTGTGTGGGGGGTGGGGGTAGTGGAGACAGGACACTACCTGACAGTATGTGTGGGTGGGTGGGGGAGTCCTAGCAGGACATTACATAACAGTGCGTGTGTGGGGGGGAGGGGTAGTCCAGGCAGGACATTACCTGACAGTGTGTGTGTGTGTGTGTGTGTGTGTGTGATGGGGTGGTAGTCCTAGCTGAACTTTACCGAACAGTGTGTGTGTGTTGGGGGGTAGTCCTTGCAGGACACTAGCTGACAGTGTGTGAGTGGGTGGGGGGAGTCCTGGCAGGACATTACATGACTGTGTGTGGGTGTGTGTGGGGGGGGTAGTGGAGACAGGATACTACCTAACAGTTTGTGTGTGTGTGTGTGTGTGTGTGTGTGTGTGTGTGTGTGTGTGTGTGTGTGTGTGTGTGTGTGTGTGTGTGTGAGGGGGGATGAAGGTAGTCCAGGCAGGACTTTACCTAACTGTGTGTGTGTTGGGGGGGTTGTCTAGTCAGGGCATTATCTGACAGTGTGTGTGTGTGTGTGTGTGTGTGTGTGTGTGTGTGTGTGTGTGTGTGTATGTATGTGTGGGGGTAGTCAAGGCAGGGCATTATCTGATATTGTGTCTTTGTGTGTGTTTTGGGGGGGTTGTCCATGCAGGACACTGCCTGACAGTGTGTGTGTGGGGGGGGGGGGGGAGGGGGTAGTCCAGGCAGGACATTAGCTGATGGGGGAGTACTGTGACTCATGTAAGCTGTATTAGCCTGTACTACTTATAATGAACAATACATAAATAATAAAAACACCATCAGCAACAATTATTTACAGTTGCATTATACACATAGAATCAAACACCCAACTTCCGCATCCCCCTCCTCCCTTCATTCCAATCCCCCATCCTTACCAAGTCCTCTCCTTCATTTACACATGTTCACATATACAACTTACCAGCAAAGCATATACATACGTGTGTATGCAACACGAGTAACACTCCGTGTGCCGGGCTGTGTCTATATACACCCACGCCTAGGCTGTGCAATGCATATGGGCCACTGGTGCATATATACACCCACATCTAGACACAGCCACAACTAGTCACACCCGCAACTAGCCACAGCAACAGCTAGTCACAGCCACAACTAGTCACAGCCACAACTAGCCACACCTGCAACTAGCCACAGCCACAACTAGCCACATCCGCAACTAGTCACAGCAACAGCTAGTCACAGCCACAACTAGTCACAGCCACAACTAGTCACAGCCACAACTAGCCACACCTGCAACTAGCCACAGCCGCAACTAGACACAGCCACAGCTAGTCACAGCCACAACTAGTCACAGCCACAACTAGTCACACCTACAAATAACCACAGCCACAAATAGTCACACCTACAACTAGTCACAGCCACTATTCACACCCATTACTAGTAACAGCCACAGCTAGTCACAGCCACTAATCACACCTGCAACTAGTCACATCCGCAACTAGTCACAGCCACAACTAGTCACACCTACAAATCACCACAGCCACAAATAGTCACACCTACAACTAGTCACAGCCACTATTCACACCCGCTACTAGTAACAGCCACAGCTAGTCACAGCCACTAATCACACCTGGTACTAGTCACACCAACAAATAGTCACACCCACAAATAGTCACACCCGCAGCTAGTCACAGACACTGATCACACCTGGGACTAGTCACACCAACAAATAGTCACACCCACAAATAGTCACACCCGCAGCTAGTCACAGACACTGATCACACCTGGGACTAGTCACACCAACAAATAGTCACACCAGCAACTAGTCACAGCCACAGCTAGGAGCAGCCACAACTAGACAGAATACATAAGAGAGAAATATGTGGGCAATTTGGCATAATACAGTGTAGTTAGACAAGAGCTGTACAGGACTAAGAATATGTAAAAGTCCATACTATTGTTTTTTGGCAGTGTAATACACTCCTTACTAGGCAAACTACAATATTAAGATATGGGGCAATAAGTAATAGCCTGCACAGCCTGCATTCAGGAATTTCTGCAAGTACAAGCAGAAAAATATACGGGCACACTCGTCAACATTCCAGAACAGTCTGCATGTCGCAGGCTATTACATATTACCCATGGTGTCATTCTGAGTGGGGGCAGATTGGCCTAGAAAACCAGCCCAGGAAATTTCTAAAGCAGCCCTAAAATGTGGGTGGGGTCTGTGGAGGGTTCGAGATCTAATGACATTAAGATACCCCAGCCCCTGCTAAACACACCTGCAGCTGGTAACCTCTGCAGGGGTTAACAGACCGTCTGGTTACTAAGCAACCACAGCAGACAGGGAGAGCCTTCGGACCCAGAGCGGGAAGCTGGGGATGCGGGGATTCACCGCCGCAGAGCGGGAGAGTGACAGAGGCGGGGTTAGCTCTGTGCTGTGAGGAGGCGCGGAGAGAGGATGAGATCACGCTGCCGCCAGGTACAGGAGCAGGTCACACTGCCGCGGAGGAGAAGAGAGGCTGCTCAGTGAGGAGAGACAGGACCCTCGCTGACAGAGCAGACAGACATGGCGCCACTGCTGGCCTGGACAGAGTGAGAGATGCTCTGGGCAGCGTGTGTGCAGAGATGCGCACTGCTGCAGCTGGCTGACAGGAGAAGAGAACCGCAGTGAGGACCCTCCTGATTGGCTGTGTGCTCCTGTAGTATCTGTCAGGCAGCACACGGCACAGATACAATGTAGCACCTATGCGCTACATTGTAGCCAATGGTGGGACTTTGCGGTCAGCGGTTGACCGAAAGTAACCTCAATGCTGACCGCAAAGTTCCCACCATTGGCTACAATGTAGCGCATAGGCGTGTGCTGTGCCGTGTGCTGCCTGACAGATACTATAGGATCACACAGCCAATCAGGAGGGTGCCACGACGTGGCGCTCCCTGATTGGCTGAAGGGACCCTCTTTGACAGTAGTCAGGGGGGGTCCTGGCTGTCAGGAAAAGGGGTCCCATGTGAAAACATGGGACCCCTTTCAGTGCGTGGTCAGGTTTCCATTTTTTTATTTTTTTTTGCCAAGTACGTGGATTACAAAAAAAAAGAACAGGACACACTGGATTTAGGTGAGTATAATTTTATTTTCAGGTACCCCGGATTCGACTTGGAGACGTCGACAGACGGAGACGTGGCCAAAGTCTGCGTGTCAACATAAGTAAGTATGTGTGTGTCGGAATGAATGTAATAAAGTTGTACTTTCACGGTGTCTGTGTCCTGTTTTTTGGGTTGTTTTTTTTTAGTAGTAGTACTACAGGTACCAGGGGGCCCGTTTTCCCCCACATGCTGGTACTTGTGGTTCTCCAAGTAACTGCTTGCGGGGGAGGCTTGCTGGGACTTGTAGTACTGCTACTAAAAACAATATTCAATTTTTTTCAAAAGGCTAACAGCCCCCCATCCACCGCCCTTGGATGGGGGGTACAGCCTCTGGCTTCACCCCTGGCCCTTGGGTGGCTGGGGGGGAGGACCCCTTGATTTAAGGGGTTCCCACTCCTCCAGTGTACCCCGGCCAGGGGTAACTAGTTGGGTATTTAATGCCACGGCCGCAGGGCGCTGTATAAAAGTGACCCCCGGATGTGGCATTATCTGTCCAGCTAGTGGAGCCCGGTGCTGGTTCAAAAAATACGGGGGACCCCTACTCTTTTTGTCCCCTGTATTTTTTGCACCAGCACCAGGCGCAGAGCCCGGTGCTGGTTGCTCAAATATGGGGGAACCCCAGTCATTTTTTTCCCCATATTTTGTCAACCAGGACCGGCTCAAAGAGCCCGAGGCTGGTTATGCTTAAGAGGGGGGACCCCACGCAATTTTTTTCAGATTTAAAAATACTTTAAACACATTTTTAAGGTACACAATGAAGCCCTGCATGGATCTCATAGATCCGGCCGGGATTCCTTGTGTTTTGTCAGGAAGTGTTTTACTCATCACTCCCGTAAAACACTGCCTGACATTAAGAATCATATCGATATCGGTAAAAACGAATGTGCAAAACTCGGCAGCTTAGTGAATGATCGTATCGGGATTCAAAAAGTTGCAGTAAAATGCACCCGATACCATTCGAGTTCAAACACCCTTAAAAACGGCAAAAACATGAATATTAGTAAATAAACCCCCATGAGTCCAGCACTGGCAACTCACTGAATCATGTGCAGTCTCTGCAATACATTCCACTGCAAATGAGTCATGACTCGTGTGCCGACACACTGACTCGAGACACTTCACTGAACTGGGTCATGTGTCTCAACTCAGTTCAGTGAATCACTTTGCCCATGACTAGTGAGGAGGCGGCTGGGACCAGGAAGCGCTGTATGCACAATAGGAGAGGGGGAAGCCATGACAGGGATGCAAAACAGTGGGAGAGCACTGACAAACAAACTGGTACCTGTACCTCCAATGTTAAGCACTCAGAGCTACCACAGCATACCCTCCAACATGACCCGCCCCACTAGGTACAAAATGCTCTGTTTCTGGACTTCCCTCTTAATTTATTATTGCCATCACCTGGGAAGAAACAGATTTCTTATCATTTAACTAGTTCAACACAGGTGATGGAAATCATAACTTAAGAGGGAAGTCCAGAAACAGAAAATGTTGTACCTAGTGGGGCAGGTCATGTTGGAGGGTCTGCCACAGGACCCAAATAATATATAGTGCCCTAGACCTCTGTAGCTACACATAAACGTACAAGAGCGCCTCAAGCTTTATTGCTTACTTACTTACTCTGCCCCTCTCATTGAGAACATTAATAGGGACATGCAGGGGTATACCCCCAGGTTTGGCAGTTTCTCTGACATCGCATGCAGCTACCCAGTAGCAGTGGACACAGAAGCCATTGCTTACACTCAGTGGTTGGCTTGTCTACGAGTAAAGGAGCAGCATGCCTAGCTCACGTTGCCGTGTGTGTTCACCGATATATTCACTTGCCTCTGGAGCCCCAGATAGGGACAGTGCTTTAGGCTACGCCAATCCCCAAGCCTCAATAGGCTGATCATACCCCAGCAGCCCTACAAGGAACTGAGATATCTGCTGTCTGCCATGCGCAGGATTTACCAAACCAAAGAGTGGAAAAGTAATTCTAATACTCTTTTGTGATTATCATGTGCCTTGCATAGATTTATACTTGAACTTCTCCGAATTGTGTATAGGGCCAGAGATTGCCTTTGCTGGGCCCACAGCGCCATCTAGGGGCTAAGTATTCTGTTTGAATATTCCTGAGCCAGCTTCTCTAAATGAGTTTTAGTATTGATGTTCAGAAAATAACTTATGTTGACGTTGTGATATGTTTATGTTTACCATGCAAATGATATGAGATAATAGGTAATGTGTCTTACCAAAATGTGCTAAACTTACTAATCAGTAGCTCAAGTTAACTCTAAGCGGTGAATATACCCTTTGTACCTTTGTCACGTGCCCTACTGTAGTGATCCTTGTGCACCTTAGGGGAAGTATCGTCCATACTGGAGTATCTCCGTCCCTCTGTCCAAATCCTATACAGGTGTTCCATGCAGACTTCGGCAGGTGTCGCAGCAAGTGAGAACTTGTCAACCAGACGGGCCGCAACTGAACAGGTGTGAAATTCCAGGTATTACAAAATATCTAGATGGATCTGATGGTGTATACAGATGTAATCACCATCATCTATACACATAGCGGCATAAATGGCGTGACTCGTGCGACTGTGAATGGGTCGCACACATGCGTACCCATACACATGCCCAAAAATATGCACTTGTGATCGCCTGGTGTGAATAATTGCAGTTTGGTAATCCATGCAGCATGACACGATATGCATAACATTGGTATAGATTGTGGCATAGATGAGCCTGTAAGTCACCTGTGCGATAATGTAAATGCATATAAGGGCATATGAAACCATCAGATTCCATATCCGCTCCTCCATTTCCCCGCTACTTCCCTCACACTTTGGCCCCATCCTCTCCTACTTCATCCTGATTCTTCCCATCACACTCTTGCCTCTTTTCTCCTCCATCACTCTGCCCCTTCTTGCACACCCTGGCAACATCCACTCCTCTATCACCCTATTCCTTTCTCCATACTTGGCCAACACCCTCTCATCCATTATCCTCCTTCTTATACACCGAGCTCCATCTTCTCCTTCAACAGTTTCCTTTTTCCCACACACCCCAACCACATCAACTCCTTCATTATCCTGCTACTATCCTCACACTTCTATCCCTCCACTTCTCCATTCCCTCACAAACTTTTTGGATTCATTAGTTGGTCTGTGGATTGATGTGGAAATATACACAACCAAGATCTCTGTATTATCTGATTATTATGTAGTGTTATTTCAGGGTTGCCGACATCTGAGAGCAGCCCGTCGGATCAGCAGGGGGGGGAGGGGGGGGCCTGAGGTGACGTGCAGGGGGCATCGCGTCATCACCTGCCCTGACCGCCCACTTTACTCGTTAAGTGGGCGGCGGGCAGGGGGTGAACCCCGTAAATCGTGAGACTTGCCTGCCCTTCCGGGGAGCCAGGAGGGTCACCCGTTTTTCGGGAGCCTCCCAGCCATTCCAGGAGGGTAGGCAAGTATGTGTTATTTCTCACTCAGTGTGCATTAGGGATAGCAAAATGTTTTTTCTCTAAGCCAGAATTACCACTCCCTTTTAGCACCTGAGTGACATCACAATCTGTTTGAGCAGCTTGCCAATATATGTGCATTGTATTTCAGAGAGGAATGGATGGGTCAGCATTGGAGTGCCATTGGTGAAGCTAGGAGTGTCTCCAGGTAAGCTGGCTCTCAGATTCTGTAGCAGCCATTATCATGTGGCCTTACACTGGGCTATTAGATCCAGACATATTTGTTATTATTTATGCGGTGGGTATGGGGTGCGATTTTCCCTGTGTTAGTATGGCAGGGCTGCTTCAGGTTTGTCAAAGTCAGAAAAATATCACGCTACACGTTGCCATATATGCACCTCATGCGCTTGCCCACTGCACATGCACTTTCTCTGGCGTGCGTGCACATATTTGCAGATGCGTGACGGCGCCCCTACGGGCGTGCGCTTGAACGCATGGTATGTGCATTTACGGTAGAGTATGTGTGCGTCTAGCGAGCGACTCAATCGCTGCTTAATAAATCCATATAGCAGGTTTTATAGGTAATGTTCCCCTTAGTGATAACTGTAAGTTTGTTTAATGTGACGTGTTTATGGAGATGGGAATCCCTCTTTATGTTATACAAGGGGTCTGTTTAAGGTTGAACAGTGGTGTCTGGTACCTAACCGAAGAGTATTTTAATAGCAACAATCCGGTGTTGGTTAGGTATAGATTAAACGCTCCTGCATATAGTTATGGCCATTAGTAATTTCTGGACATATCCTATATTTGCAGTTCATTATCCATGCGGCGGGAATCCGAAGATTCCCTCCCACCTGAGCTGTTTGAAATAGCCACAGCCCACCTGTTCAAATCAACCGATGACCTTTTGTTATGATACAAGGAGACATTCCTGTGTACAACGAACAATGAGATTATAGGTCCCTTTGTAGTGTACTGTATGCAGTGTATATAAGATCAGCCAGCCTGGACAGCTCAGTATCTCTCACTCCACAAACGGTTTTCATATTGACTAACTTGGAGCTGGTACCAGCACTAGCGCAGCGATCGTTCCCAGTGTGTGTAAGTAATTTTCTGTAATCAAATTCGTTCTCTGTTTTGTATTGGCCATTTCCCTCTCTCTCTCTCTCCGTTATTGTATAAGATTGTGACGCTATTGTATATTTCTGTCTAGATATCCTGTTAGAATTATATGTTAGCTTGTAGTGTATAACTTGTAAACTGTTTTTACCTTTTTCGATATAACTTAAAAGCTTGTTAGTAAAGGTGTTGGAACCGTAGCACGGTATTGTGTGTTCATTACATTGCAGAGGGTAATAGGAGCGTCTCGATCGCTCAGACAGCTTTAGTGTTAACAAGGTTAAGCAGCGTTATATCGCTACAGTGTTTCAGTTCAAGGTTTACAGCATAAGAGTATCCTTTCTGTGTATTACATTCAAGGTTTACTGATTGTCATCTTGTGAGCGTCTGCGCCACTCGTGATCTCCTCGTGGTCTCGAGCGTCTGCTACGCTGGTAGCGTAGCATTACGGTAGTCGCTCGCCTATAGCGTGTTTGACACCACGCGTAAAGCTGTGAGCGAGCGTGCCGCTCGTGCGTCTCGATCACGGCTAAGCGTCCGCTACGCTAAGTGCGTACCCTTACGGTACCCCATACGCCAATTGCGTATTGAGTCTCTTACCCATATATAGTGAAGGTTATAAGGTAATCAAAATCAGCATTATCAATTGGCCGCTCTTCTGTCCTCCACATATCCGCACCAGCGAAATACAGACTTTATCTGCCAGCAAGGGCGGGAAGGCAGTAGTGCTGGCTAGATAAGCGTCTGTTTCGCTACGTTGTAGGAGTGTTGTGGGAATCCGGAACCGGAGGTAAGAACAATACGCTATTGTCTTTTTAAAACTGTTTTATTTCTGTCTTGCGTACGCACGCACGCATACATCTGCATTTCTTTTCATTTGTGTATTTTCACATCACTTTCCTGATTGCCATTTCATAATTGATAACGTGCTGAGAAAGACTTGTTGCTATTGGTAGTTAAAGAGTAAAAATAATACATTAAGAGGTAATTTGTAAAACACGCGCACAGCTTTGCCTAAAGATTCAAGGAAAGACCTGTGTGGTGCTCGGTAGATGATTACAGTTAAAAATCATCTACATTGATATAAACGTGTTAATTGTATTTCTGTGGACATATCTGGCTGGCGTACACGTGTCTCTAACAAAAGGGTGAGACTCGCGTACGTGACGCAAGGGCCGACGCACGGAGCGTATATTACGCAACGGAGCATCTGGGTACGCCCACATAATACAAATCACACGATAGTATTATTTTAAATAGGCGAAAAGGAGGAAACGTGATAAATAGCGCAAGTCAATTTTAGCGTCCAAAATTTTAAGCTAATAGATCCTTCTCTAATTTGTGACTCATCTGGACTAGACTGTGTTACTGAATGAAAGGGATTTCTGCACAGAAACGAAAGTAAAGAGTATATGAGGTGAAAGAGTGTGTATACATATATATAAGTTTCTAAAATTTTTGGGGTTGAACCACAGGAAATCATCAAGTTCTCGTGTACATACGTGTAAGTGACTGCATGGTGGCTTGGGAGGCATCCCTTGTTAAACAAAAAAAAAGAGCATTAGAGTATAGCAGACCAGGAGGTCTACTGTAGCACAGACCAGGAGGTCCAGACAGACCAGGAGGTCTAGGTACAGCAGACTAAGAAGTCCGCTATAGATAAAAGAAGCACAACACCAGAAAGGGTTGGTGCGATACCCATATAGGCCATTAAGCTCAGGCTGAAGGAATTCGAAGCCACAATTTTCGATTCCGTTGGTCGTTCCGCACATAAGATTAGTTGCTAATGTGCAGAACGATTGTACCGCAAGTAATTGTGTGCATTAGTTAGTAACTTGACCCAGTACCATTTACGTACGCTAGAGGGGTCACACACGCTATTTGTACATTCTAACGTGATTTGTGTAATTTTTTTTTTATTTTAAGGGAGGTTCGCTGGTCACTCGGGAACTATCCAACAACCAATAGTTACTGGAAAGGGTTAAGTGCTCTGCGGATTACACCCACATGTTCCAGTAAATAGAGGTTCAGGTCGCAGGGGCCCTAGGTTGAGTACGCCAGCGCTAAGGCAGTGTGTGGGCATATTGGTCGACGTGGGCGACTGAGTGGAGTACTCGGTAAACTTCCGCCGCCGGCCTACCCCGGACATCTTGATTTTTATAAGGGTTCGCTGAAGACCCTGATTTGAAGGTCAGAGGTAGTGAAAGCAACACCAGCAAAGATGGGGGCCAGTTGTTCAGGTAGGGGGCGATCAACCTCGGTTCGGGTTGACTTAGTAAACCGACCAATCGGGTCGGCAAGGTATGTAATGTGTGAGAAATACGGTTCACACGCAGAGGTTTTGTGCGATGAATGGGAAAGGATGACTGTGCATGATGGGGAAAAGTTCCCACGGGTAGGCAGTTTTAGCCCAGATGTGTTACAAAATCTAAGGAGAAGGATATGTCTCAATAAATCTGCAAAGAGACGGATCAAACATTATGACTGTTTACAGTTATGGCAGCAGGAGGGTGAAATACAGAGAGGATTGGCTCAAGCGGCTGGATCTAACCCTATCAGGAAACTGATAGCCACTGCGCCACCGCCACCATACATAACGGGAGAGAAAGTGGTTACAGAGAATGACACACTGGTGTATGATAAACATGCACTTAGTAACTGTATAAATGTTAAGAATAATGTGACTAAGATTATTGATGCAAATACTAATCCGTGCAAGCTGTACCCTGTTTTAAACTTTCCCCAGGAGTGTGACCAAGAGGATGACCCAACAACAATATCGGCACTCTCTCTAGCAGCCACCATAGCAGAAACAACAGTGGGCACGGCCCAGCCAGTAAGAGCAGTATCAAAGGCCCCTAGTGGAGGGACAGGTGAGGTCGTATCAACTGGTAAGTACGGCACCATACACTATGCCGAAACCATTTCACCACATATTGTAGAATCTACTCAGAATGATGTTATTGAACTTAGGGGGTCATTCCGAGTCGATCGCTCGGTAAAAATCTTCGCATCGCAGCGATTTCCCGCTTAGTGCGCATGCGCAATGTTCGCACTGCGACTGCGCCAAGTAAATTTGCTATGCAGTTAGGAACTTTACTCACGGCTTTTTCATCGTTCTGGCAATCGTAATGTGATTGACAGGAAATGGGTGTTTCTGGGCGGAAACAGGCCGTTTTATGGGCGTGTGGGAAAAAACGCTACCGTTTCCGGGAAAAACGCAGGAGTGGCTGGAGAAACGGGGGAGTGTCTGGGCGAACGCTGGGTGTGTTTGTGACGTCAAACCAGGAACGACAAGCACTGAACTGATCGCAGATGCCGAGTAAGTCTGAAGCTACTCAGAAACTGCTACGAGGTGTGTAATCGCAATATTGCGAATACGTCGTTCGCAATTTTAGGATGCTAAGATTCACTCCCAGTAGGCGGCGGCTTAGCGTGAGCAACTCTGCTAAAATCGGCTTGCGAGTGAACAACTCGGAATGACCCCCTTAATCCCGTTAGGGTAATTGCAGTGCCAAATGGGAAAACTGACACTTCAGGAGTCACTACTGTCAGAAACATCGCCATGCACGGCCCCTTTTCCCGAATGGAATTAAGATCAATGGTGTCTGAATTCCCTGATCCTAGGAAAGATCTAGTTGCAAGCCAGAAATACATTAGAGATCTAGGAAATACTGTGGAGCCCAATAACAAAGACTGGCAGATATTGCTGAGGGCATGTTTACCCTCCAATGTCGACTCAGCAAGATAGATTTTTAGCTGACTGTAAATTAGATGACGACGTACCCCTTACGGATAAGTACAACCAAGATAATGTAAAGAGAATAAATTTACAGTTAAAAGAGTATTTTCACACTGTTGCCAAATGGAACAAAATTTTCTCCATCAAACGAGAAGAGGGAGAAACAGCTGCTGAGTATTTTCATCGGGCACTACAGGAAATGGCTAAGTATACAGGCATAGAAGACATTAAGACAAATGTGAATCATAGAGAAGTAGCAGTATCTGTATTAATGGATGGTTTAAAGGAAGTATTGAGGACAAGGGTACAGACCACCCAACCATGTTGGCAAGGTCTGTCGGTGGCTACTTTGAGAGAGGCCGCTATTGATCATGATCGGAATATCACCAGACACAGGGAGTCACAAAGTGATAAGTTAATGGCCGTAAGTATACAGGCCCTGACCATAAGGCCAACTCTATATAAATCTCCGACCCCTGTGGGTAAGTCAAATGTGGTAACTTGTTATTACTGTCATAAAGAGGGACATTTTGCACGAGACTGAAGATCGAAAAATGCACAAAAATCATATCAACCCCCTAGACAACGACATGACACACTTAATTGGGATCAAGGACCGCAGAGACGGAGTTATGAGCCACACGCAGGGGAAACAAGAAGGTATCCCCCAAAAAGAGACTGGCAAGTCTCTGATAATACCCAGTTACCCCCTTCACAGGTGATAGCTGCAACTGCATTGCAGGGAGGTCACCACACACCATAGGGGTTGGGCCACACCTGTAATCTGCAGCCAGTGAAATTGATTGCGAGCCCTGGAAGTGAACCCGACGTCACAATCGATGTAGCTGGTAAATCTCTAAATTTCCTTGTAGATACGGGGGCGGCCAAGTCAGTGATAAATTTGACCTTGGGCATGAGAACCACTGGTAAAACAATTCCAGCCATGGGAGTAACAGGATTAGTACGACAATACCCTTTAAGCAAACCAACAGAGGTTACGATAGGGCCTTTGCATACCAAGCATTCTTTCCTGCTGGCTGCATCGGCTCCGACTAATCTCTTAGGGAGAGATTTACTGTGCAAAATGGGATGCGTCATATATTGTACTCCTGAAGGTGTGTTCTTGGACATACCCGAAAACCACGCTCAGGAAGCACAAGATATGTTAGACTCCCCAACAAGATTAATGTCACACACTGTTATTGTAAATAGGTGTCCGTCCAAGGTAGAAGAAATGACTTCCCAGATACCGGAGTCACTGTGGACCAAGGACGGACAAGACACTGGATTGATGGCAAATGTAGCCGCAGTAGTTGTGCAAGTAAAAGATGGTAGGATAGCTCCAAAAATCCCACAGTACCCTCTGAAGCCAGAGGTGGAGTTAGGAGTTTACTCTGTAATAGAGCGCTTGCTACAACAGGGCATTCTGGTAAGGACGTCCAGCACTGCAAATAGTCCCATCTTCCCTGTTAAAAAGAGTGGGGGGAGGGGTTACAGATTAGTACAGGATCTAAGAGGGGTCAACAAAATAGTTGAGAGTCAATTCCCCGTAGTGCCAAATCCAGCTGTTATCCTAATGCAAATCCCTCCCACTGCCAAATTTTTCACTGTGATTGACCTCTGCTCCGCTTTCTTCTCGGTACCTCTGCGCCCTGACAGTCAATACTTATTCGCATTTACTTACAGAGGGGTTCAATATACATGGACTCGCTTACCACAAGGTTTCATAGACAGTACAAGTATTTTCTCACAGGCTCTGCATGATTGTTTACTGTCTTTCCAATCAGAGAGTGGATCAATAATGATACAGTATGTGGATGATTTACTACTGTGTTCAGATTCACTGGAAGCATCCCTGAAAGATACGAAACAACTCCTGTTTCATCTTTCAGACACAGGACACAAAGTTTCCAAAGACAAGTTACAATTATGCCAGGCCCGGGTGAAGTATTTGGGACACTGTCTGACACAAGGACTGAGACACCTCACCGCTGATAGAATTCAAGCAATTCGTGACATGACCCTGCCACAAACCCAGCAACAAATTAGAACGTTTTTAGGAATGTGTGGATATTGCATAACTGGATCCCAGGTTTTTCCATACTTGCCTTGCCATTACAGGAGATGGTTTCATCAAATAAACCTGATCAGATTTCGCACACAGACGAATCTGAGATGGCATTTGAGAGACTTAAACAGTGCCTAACGCAGGCACCAGCATTAGGTATGCCTGACTATGGGAAACCCTTTGAGCTGTACAGAACAGAGAGTGCTGGGTGCGCAGCAGGTGTCTTAACCCAGAAGCATGGTGATGCCAGCAGGCCGGTAGCCTACTATAGCGCTCAGCTAGATACGGTAGCGCGATCCCTCCCCATTGCAGCAATAGCATTGCTAGTCACAAAAAGCGAAGATGTAGTGCTAGGACACAACCTCACAATTCATACACCACATGCAGTGTCAGCCTTACTGAATTCTGCCCAAACCAGACGTCTCATCAGCGCGGTTTACAAGATGGGAATTGGCATTGATGGCCCCCGTAAACATTACCATAAGGAGATGCAGCGCATTAAATCCTGCAACGTATCTCCCAGGTGTGCCTGGACAGGCACAAAGGGTGGAGGATGAGAGTGATGGTGAAGGAGGATTTAATACAGGGGATGACACGCATGATTGTATGGAATATTTGACCCAAAATTTCACGGCAAGGCCTGACATCAGTGACAACCCACTGGAAGATGTAGATTTTACTTTCTACACTGACGGTAGTTGTCACAGACAGACGGACTCGGGAGACTTGTGTACTGGATACGCAGTCGTAGATGACCAAGGTACCATAGAAGCAGAACCGCTAGGCCCACCTCACTCAGCACAAGTTGCTGAACTGGTTGCCCTAACCAGAGCATGTGAATTGGCTAAGGGCAAGTCAGCCAATATTTACACAGATTCTAGGTACGCCTTCGGAGTAGTCCATGATTTCGGAGCCCTATGGCGCCTCAGAAATTTCATGACGGCAGCTGGCACACCCGTAGAGCATGCAGCCCACATCAAAAGACTTCTAACAGCGATACAGGAACCCGACAGAGTGGCTGTTATCAAGTGTAAAGCTCACACATATAGCCAAGACCCGGTATCACTTGGTAACAGCCGAGCAGACGAAGCTGCTAAATTAGCAGCCGGCACCCCCAGACAGACTGACACCACACAGCTGATGGTATTTAATACTGTAAACACACAGAAATTGTGTGAAATGCAAAATTTGTGTTCTCCACAGGAAAAGGCAGTTTGGAGGTCAAAAGGATATGGCCAGGAGTCCTCAGGACTCTGGACAGATGGACAAGGTAAACCAGTGGCACCCAGAGCATACCTTCCAAGTCTAGCGGAAGCAGCACATGGGCTGACTCATCTAGGCAAAGAAGGAATGTGTAAGCTAGTAAGAGCTTATTGGTGCGCCCCAGGATTTTCTTCCCATGCGGGTAAAAGAGCGATGACATGCCTCACCTGCTTGAGGAAGAATATCGGAAAGGTAATACCGACAGAGCCATCCCATATCCCTCCGACAGATGGCCCTTTCCAGGTAATACAAATTGATTTCATACAATTGCCACCTTGTAGAAATTTAAAGTATGTTTTGGTCTGTATTGATGTATTCTCAAATTGGGTCGAAGCATTTCCTGCGGCCACAAATACCGCTGTATTTACTGCTAAGAAAATTGTGCAGGAATTTGTGTGTAGGTACGGTATCCCTAGAATAATTGAAAGTGATAGGGTACCCATTTTACAGGAGAAATCTTTCAAACAATGTGTAAGTTGATGGGAATTAATAGTAAGCTGCACACTCCGTATCGCCCCCAGGCGAGTGCGAAGGTGGAAAGAGTAAACATCACTATTAAAAATAAATTGAGCAAGGTAATGACTGAAACAGGACTGTTGTAGCCTGAAGCTTTGCCAATTGTATTATACAGCATCAGAACCACTCCCAGGTCCCCTCTTCATCTGTCTCCTTTTGAAATTCTGTTTGGTCGACAACCCCATGTTATGATTAACCCCCAGGATGATTTGAAATGTAACAATGATGTAACTGTAAAGTACTTGGTTAAGATGAGTAAGCAATTGAGGAATCAGAATGATAATCTAAAGTTGGTGATTCCTGATTTGCCAGACAGTAATTGTCATGACATTGAACATGGGGATTATGTAATGATACGGAATTTTCTACGCTCAGGTTGCCTTATTGACAGATGGGAAGGACCATACCAAGTCTTATTGACCAGCACAACTGCTTTGAAGGTTGCCGAGACAGAGACTTGGGTCCATACGTCTCATTGTAAGAAGGTTGCGGATCCAGAGAGTTCCCGTGACAAAGAACAGACGGTAGAGGTTGTATCACTAGAGTGTCTGTTCAGGGAAGAGTGAGACGACACCTGATCGTTGGGAATAATAAGACCAGAAGCTTGTCGAGCCAGATTTCTTTTCCCCATTTGTTATTTTCTCCAGTTCCCACCTCCCTCCTATTTCCTTTCCCCCTTCTTATTTTCTCCTTTTACTCCTCTAAGATGGACTTGCCCCAAGAGACTGTGATCCGGATTTTCCTGTTGACCATGATGTTGACCAGAGCAGTCTGTTTCGGTGAGAGTACCATGGAGGTCGAGGAAGGATCTGGAATGGGTTCTGATGACCAGGATGGAGGCGTAGATTTCCAAGAACAACATAATCACAGAGTAAAGGCGAGTATCAGAAAACGATCTGGTAGCATTGACAATAGAAGAAATTGTGAAGGATTGTTAGCTGAAGAAAACTGCATCTGTAGACACTGTGACAGTATAGTCGAGGATGGGTGCATCAAGAAATGTCAGTCCAGATTTAATATCCACATGGACCAGCATCCATTGAGTGACTATCACTCCTTAGTGGGTAAAGTGTTAAATCAGACAGATTGTTTGGTATGCTCTCAAGTACCTCAAGGCCATAGCAAATCAGGACTAGTACCATTCCCTTTAACGGTAGGAGAGGTACTTGAGCTAAGTGGTGGGAGGCCGGTGGACAGGAGGTTTAATATCTCTAGTCCTCCTAGTTTAAAGCTCCACCAATATCATGTGGACAGATCCCTAGTGTGCTTTAACATTTCCAATCCCCGAAAGCCGGGAAATTGGGAAGTGTCATGGAGTTATCAAACCATGATATTTTCACACAGAGCCGACAGATTGCCCTTAGACACAGAGCTTATATGCCAGATAGCCGACCATAGGAAATTCTTTCGGTATAGGTACACCTTAGGAAGTAGGATCATGCGAGTTGGAGAAGTATCACCAGGATACTGTGCACAGATCATACAAACTGATACGTGTACTAAACAGATGGGAGAATTAGGGTTAGGAGAGTTCACATGGAAAATTTGTAACATGGTAATGTCATACTCCGTCCCATATGTTCTCCCCGATGATGCATATTTCATATGCGGTAGGAAGGCGTATAAGTGTCTTGCCCCAAACTCAGAAGGGTTATGTTATATTGGAAAAGTACTGCCTGAGGTAATGACTGTATCCCACACTAAAATGAAAGATATTCACTGCGGTGCCCAGGCTCCTTATACTCACACTCATTACGAGCACGTCGTTAAAAGGCAACTGATAGAGAAAACAGAGCATCCTGCCTCTGATTTGATCCATGAATCCACCGGGATTCAATTCCTTCTCGCGATGGATATCACTCGTACCGCCAGGGGAGTGATAAATTATAGATATATATCTGCGCTTGCAAATTTAATAGACAATATCAATGAAATGTATGATGACACGTTCAGGTATACTGGGAGAGAGTTACAAGCCTACAAAACAGAATTGGTTCAGCATAGGATGATTCTCAATTATCTCACAGCAGTGACAGGCGGGTATTGTGTCACCTTGGCTACTCAATATGGAGTAAAGTGCTGCACGTACATTACAAACAGCACTGAGGACCCGGTCGAGGTCATAGACCAAAAGATGGATGATATCTTGCAATTAAAGTGGGAGTTCCGAAGGAGACATAATCTCACTCTCGCCACTGTGGGTAATGAGCTGACCAGTTGGGTGTCATGGTTGAACCCACGAAATTGGTTCCCTGGTTTAGGAGAATGGGCCCAAGGTATTATTATGGATGTAGGGAAATTTCTTTTGTGCATTCTGGGTGTTATCATATTGGTCGGTTTGATATTTAGATGCGTTCAGAGTTTGACAAAGTGTAAAGATAAAGCCAGAGTGATGAGTCTAAGGAGTGAGGACACCGTAATAACAACAAATTTGATTTATGACCCAACGATAGAGACAATGTTGTGATGAAAATGTGATTCCACTGTCCGTTTCTTTCACCCGTTTCTCCTTTGTTTTCCCCCAAGGTACAAAGACATCCGCTTGGAAGAAGAATTTGACAACCTTTTTTATACAGACCACTGATGGACAATGCCATAGACCCCCCAATATCCCTAGTGACTTTAACTTTTACGATAGCCCAATACTTTAATGACTGTAAGTCTATGGACATTGAGAAAGCTTTTTGCTCAGCAATTATAGCAAAAGCATCGGGAGACTACAGTCAACATGTACATCGAGACAAGACACAAGACAAAACCTCAATCAACAAATGTATATTAACCTCACATAGATGATGACTGCATTTGCCATAATTGCTTCTTATCTTCATTTCTACAACCTTCAGGTAATGACACACATAGTCGATAGGGAATATAGACACAGATATCAGCACTCACATATCCCCCCATTCATGTATCATCAACTAAAATGTGCTCCCCCATTTTGTTACAACCAAAAGCCGAAAAGAGCTCGGTAAAGTTTGAAAGCCCATCCACAGACCCTTAATACGGGATAAGAAGGAATTCAAATGTATACTTCGCAATACCTTGAAGCTTGATTTAAAACATGTACAGCACTATGATACATGACCCCTCAAACATGGACTCATACACACATGCTTCTACTATCTCACTAGGTCATACCTTTTTCCCACCTTCTTCTCTCCTCCCTTACCCAATCATAGAAATGTATTTACATATAACATATATTATTCTCTTTTTGAACTGTTTTAGTAAGTGGCAGTTATTGGTGACTGCCAAAGGGTGGACAGTCAAAGTCAGAAAAATATCACGCTACACGTTGCCATATATGCACCTCATGCGCTTGCCCGCTGCACATGCACTTTCTCTGGCGTGCGTGCACATATTCGCAGATGCGTGACGGCGCCCCTACGGGCGTGCGCTTGAACGTATGGTATGTGCATTTACGGTAGAGTTTGTGTGCGTCTAGCGAGCGACTCAATTCGCTGCTTAATAAATCCATATAGCAGGTTTTATAGGTAATGTTCCCCTTAGTGATAACTGTAAGTTTGTTTAATGTGACGTGTTTATGGAGATGGGAATCCCTCTTTATGTTATACAAGGGGTCTGTTTAAGGTTGAACAGTGGTGTCTGGTACCTAACCGAAGAGTATTTTAATAGCAACAATCCGGTGTTGGTTAGGTATAGATTAAACGCTCTTGCATATAGTTATGGCCATTAGTAATTTCTGGACATATCCTATATTTGCAGTTCATTATCCATGCGGCGGGAATCCGAAGATTCCCTCCCACCTGAGCTGTTTGAAATAGCCACAGCCCACCTGTTCAAATCAACCGATGACCTTTTGTTATGATACAGGGAGACATTCCTGTGTCCAATGAACAATGAGATTATAGGTCCCTTTGTAGTGTACTGTACGCAGTGTATATAAGATCAGCCAGCCGGGACAGCTCAGTATCTCTCACTCCACAAACGGTTTTCATATTGACTAACTTGGAGCTGGTACCAGGACTAGCGCAGCGATCGTTCCCAGTGTGTGTAAGTAATTCTCTGTAATCAAATTTGTTCTCTGTTTTGTATTGGCCATTTCCCTCTCTCTCTCTCTCTCTCTCTCTCTCTCTCTCTCTCTCTCTCTCTCCGTTATTGTATAAGATTGTGACGCTATTGTATATTTCTGTCTAGATATTCTGTTAGAATTATATGTTAGCTTGTAGTGTATAACTTGTAAACTGTTTTTACCTTTTTCGATATAACTTAAAAGCTTGTTAGTAAAGGTGTTGGAACCTTAGCACGGTATTGTGTGTTCATTACATTGCAGAGGGTAATAGGAGCCTCTCGATCGCTCAGACAGCTTTAGTGTTAACAAGGTTAAGCAGCGTTATATCGCTACAGTGTTTCAGTTCAAGGTTTACAGCATAAGAGTATCCTTTCTGTGTATTACATTCAAGGTTTACTGATTGTCATCTCGTGATCTCCTCGTGGTCTCGAGCGTCTGCTACGCTGGTAGCGTAGCATTACGGTAGTCGCTCGCCTATAGCGTGTTCGACACCAAGCGTAAAGCTGTGAGCGAGCGTGCCGCTCGTGCATCTCGATCACGGCTAAGCGTCCGCTACGCTAAGTGCGTACCCTTACGGTACCCCATACGCCAATTGCGTATTGAGTCTCTTACCCATATATAGTGAAGGTTATAAGGTAATCAAAATCAGCATTATCAGGTTGGCACACCCTAACACTTTATTAACACATGTTTTTTTCCTATCACATTGTATATATTGTTGTATTATTTTAATATAGCACTTATGTGCTTCTTATTAACCCTTAATAATTTTCACCTGTGTGCTGCCCTGGAGTAGCCGGCCTGTGCTGATATAATGGGGTCCAGCACCCTGGACCCACACTCAGTATTAGGGACCCCCAGTGACAGACGCCTTGCTGTTCGGCCTGGGGGCTTAACCCTATATCTGCAGGTATACGCAAGCAAGATCTCTGTATTATCTGACTATTATGTAATGTTATTTATCACTCAGTGTGCATTAGGGATAGCAAAATGTTTTTCTCTTACCCAGAATTATCACTCCCTTTTAGCACCTGAGTGACATCACAATCTGATTGAGCAGATTGCTAATAAATGTGCATTGGAACACAAAGAAACCCAGATAGAAGTACTTTCTCCAGAAAATCCGTGAGTGTGGTACGCATATTACATTAGAACCATCACATAAAATGAAAAGATACCTTTTATAGGTTTCACCTATCTGATTTTTAAGTAAGTTAGGTATGCGCCACCTTATTTTCCGATGAAGGACACAAAGGGTGATTGAGAGGATATAAAGATACATTTATATTTCTTCATTTTTGGGGTTCCACTGTGAGTTGGGGTACGCTTTCTCCCTGGCTGGATTGTGTCTTTATCCACTCTTAAGTTACAATAGACATGTGGGATTTTGAAATGTTTAACATAAAGAACTATATATGAAACAACATTACATGTAGCTTCTTATTTTTTTCTTATATGCTATTCGGAAATTGAGATATATTCCATCAAGAAATTAGACAAAGTAATATAAAAAAGGAAACAAAGGATGGACGTTTATTAATCACGCATAATGGATGCATAACGTTTGATCTTTTCTTCTGTGTATTTCTTAATATTGTTTTTGAGTAGGCACTCATACAGGTCTCCAGTCAATTCTTTCTCCTTAAGTGCATTAAGATGTTCATCCAAAGAGAATTCCAGGTTTATGATTGGGATCCTGGGACAAGGAGTCCAATTTCCAAGTTCAGGAACCCAAAAGAGGTTATTTAAGTCTATCATCACCATGGAAGTGTCTGACTCCATAGCCTCTACAGAGGATTCTGACTTGTTATTCTCAAGTGAGGCATCTGATCCTGTAGCCTTTAGAGAGTCATCTGATTGTTTAACCGCATATGGGGTGTTTCTTGGTTCAGTCCCAGGGGGGCCTCTGACCCTGCAGCCTTTGAAGAGGCTTCTGATCTGCTGACCCCAGAAGGGGTATCTGACGTTCAGGTTCCTGGCATCTGTGTCTTCTACTCAAGGAGAAATGTCTGATCTTTTAACTGCATGAGGGGTTTTCAGAGTTCCTGCCCCAAGGGAGATAATCATGGCCAAGTTCCCAGGTGAAATTCATATAGCCATAGATGCCGACATGAACTCCTGTCCACCATCTTCTGAGTATGCCACCAAGTTGAAAGCTGTTGCAGCACAGGTCCAAGATGGGTCATCTGAACACCCAGAGTACTGTATGTTTGTTTTGGTTCCAACCAATTCCAATACCTTTGGACCCAATCCAATTCCATTTGTAAACATCCAAAAACTTGTTTGGGGCCAACCAGATCAAGCACTTCCACAGTCAATCTGGTTCTATTCATTTGTCTGGATCAGGTTTTTTCAGTACCAGATGATTCAAGTATCTCTGGACCCAATCTGATTCCATCCATAGGTCCAAAAACTCCTCTGGTTCCAGCCGGTACAAGTCCTTCCAGACTCAATCCGATTCCATCCATTTGTATGGTTTAGTCTCTGGTTCTATCCAATTTAGATATCTGGATCCAATCTGGTTCCTTCTATTGATCCAGTAAATAAATTCTTCCAGCATGTTCCAATAATGGATTTACGACTGAGAGCTAAGACTGCAGTCTGCTATTCAGAGAATGAATTCAGAAACTGCTTCCTTGCCAACATGTCTAGAATAAACAGCCTTCTCAGATAATGCAAGTTCCTGAACTCAAATGGAGGCTTTTAGCATCCTACCCCAGGAAGGGACTTCAAATGATCAGTCAGTTCATGCTATGGACTTCTGCCAGTCAGTTTCAGAGATGACATTCCCTCTTCAATCAGAGGTTTCTCAACTTACCCTAACTCTGCTCCTGTAAGTTCATCATCTGTTTCAACAGTTAAGTACCCGTGTGAGGTGCCATACATTTTAAAATCAAATTTATCTAAAGTTGTTTATCTAGGGGAAGCTCCTGGCTCAGTTATTTCTATTAAGTTACACCAACCAGTTTCAGAGAAGAGGAAAAGAGCAATTCCAGACGCGCTGTCACAGCTGCCAGCAAGGGATTGTCAGTCCCAAAATAATTTTTAACAAAGAAAAGCACTGAAGCCGGCGCTGTCTGTTTCTCCAATGATAAATAATTTGAAAACTATGGATGATTGTAAAAACACACTTGGATTTATTAGCTAAACATCAATTAATAAAGCTATATTTAAAATTCACATATACACATGAAATATAGGGCATATATAGAGCTGTAAAGCATATGAATGTGCTGCAGGTGAGTGTCCACTATGGATCCCGGACTAGAACACTGGACAAAGTTCCCTGGGGAAAAGGAATGAAGACAGCTGGTATTACCCGTGAGGACGGAGGCTTCCAGAGGCTTTAGATAACAGCAAGCATGCTGTGTCACTTGTATTCAAGCTGGGTCTCTCCAGTCGGTGCTGTAATATAAATGTCCCACAGGGAAAAATTCCAAAGCATGTGTTCCAAAGCTGATTGTTATATGTCCATATCTGGATCCGTGGTGATGTGGGGCACTCGTAATGGTGGTGATGGCAGCTTTTACACTTAACGCGTTTCCCTAGGCTCGGTCACCTAGCTTCATCAGAAGATTTTTACAATAATCCATAGTTTTCAAATTATTTATCATTGGAGAAACAGACAGCGCCGGCTTCAGTTTCAGAGAAGAGTTCATACCAATCTTCTTTGGATAATTTAAGTGCTTCTATTTAGGAGCACCAGGATGCTCTTGCTGTATCACCTGAAGTAAAGGAAGTTTCCCAGGTTATCAATGAAGAGTGCAGTTTTAAGCCAATACAAGACTCGCCATCCAAAGATGCATATATTGCACTGACTGCCTTGAGCCCTAATAAACTTCCCTTTGGTTCAAAAAACAAATCCCCAGTGCGCACAACGGATCGGCTATGACAACTATAACGAGTTCTCACTGGCTCCCTCTCCCTATATAAATCTACTATGAGGCGGGCGCCGATCACTAGAGCCCTGACGAAGCTCTAATATAGAGTGAAATGCGCATAGGGATTTGCCGTGCGCCGCTAGACAAATAATGTTTTAGCTATTAATTGTTATTCCAATGTATTACTTATCAACCTTATTGTTTGCCTGGGCATGATACATTTAGGGGTGTGGAGGCATCAGTCTGGATAGCACAGCGCAGTGTCCTGTGGTAGCATTTAACACTGACAGCCTGGATTCTCTGTATATGCCTGCAGCATCTGATTAAAGACATCAGGCTTTTACCTGCAGTTAGAGGACACTGCACATTAGTACTGACAGTTTAAAGAAGCAGATTATTGTCCACATATCCAGACATGTAGAGAGACCAGCCAGCACAGTACAATGCGATGATATGTGGTAGCATGTAACACAAGGAGCCCTGACTCTC